>NC_092695.1:24101688-24194427 GCF_964275005.1 Diadema setosum
TAGGTGGCGCTGTACATTTAATTGAAGGACGAGGCGCATTGACCAGTCGAAGATACAAGGTGTACTACCTCAGTTGCATAACAGACAAGAAATTCTAAAAGGGACCCCACACTCTTTCGACGACAATCCCGTCGATCATCTCTAGTATCCGAATATTCGACAATCAATGGCGTGCGAGCAGTTAATGGATACCTTCCGGAAGAAGAGCTGGACTTATCCCTACTTACGTAAATCGGGATTAGAGTAATCTTTGGATTAACCTTTCGTATACACCACGAGTTTCTCCGGCGTAAGCCTCCAAGAGTTGAAGAGATGATAGGAAGCGATGAACTCGGCCGACGGGGAACTGCAGGCCGGCGCGTGATGATCGAGACTTGGCCTTGGTGCGAGCCTTGCCAGATTTTCCTCTTTTCAGTCTCTTCTATCAGTACTTCCTTCTTTCTCAGCTCTTTCACAGACTGACGTCACGCATCCTCGCCATAACCACCAAAGACAATCTTCTTGATTTCGTTTTATTTTATGATAATGTACCATCCTTTGGTGTGGTTTTTTAAAACATTTTGTATGATGTGAGGTCATTGATCCACAGGTATAAGTCCTTAAAATTCGAGGAGTCGAGCTGTGAGTAGATAAAAAAAGGAATACATATTGAAACACAGCAAGACTTCCAAGTAATATTTTACCATTTTTTACCAGTCCGAGTTTGTCTGTGTTTGTGAGTGTGCGCGTGTGTGAGAGAGTGAGAAGCGGATGTCGAGAGGACAAATAGTGTATGTATGCAGGGAGGTATGTATGTCCCATGTGTGTATTGTGCATGGGTGTGGAAAAGATGGGGGGGGGCAGCAATTTGGATATGAAGGGGAGAGGGTGATGGTTGAGTTGAGGATCTTGAAACGAGACGGAACAGATGCTGAACAGCCGACCGACATTTAGACAGGAAATATAAGAAATATACCACTGAATACGACCTGAAGTTTTTCTTTTTTTTTTTTCTATAAAATCAAAGAATAATCGGAACAAAACAAAACAAACCGTACTCACAACCCCCAGTCACGGCCCCCTAAGCATCCCTAAGGGGCACGCCAGATCTCTCCGCCTCAGCCAAGCCAGCTGTGCCGGTCAGTCTCGAGACAAATATCCCTCTCCAAACTTCCTTACAAACGCGTATGTCGCCCTGCTCAAGGCAGACCAAGAAGCTTCATGGGCAGACGTAACCATTTTGTTGCTTCCAAATCCAAATAATTTCCCCATCGCATTGAGCGGAAATCACGAATTCGATATAATACCACTAACTGAGTTCTTGAAAAGCCACATAGTCCACAGACCTTGATGCTCTGCCTCTATACAGGGAGGTGGGAATACCTCGGTTTACCGTTGCAAAGGAATACTGTGCTGTACACCAGTTGGAGCTTCTTGTACATTTTTGTATCGCTTGTATCTATATGTTTTTTTTTTTTAAACAGAATAGGCCTATAGAATGGTGAAATGATGATATATCATAATGTAAAAAAAAAAATGAAAATCATACACACTGCGATAAACCCCAAATATACAACCTTGCGACGTTACTTTGCAGTCTTACAGCGATACACCAAATGAACTCCAGCGGGTGAGCTGCGTCAACTTTCTTGCCATCTGCTGCACTGTATTAGTAAATTAGACATTTTTGTTGTCACGCGTTGATTAAAAAAAAAACTGTTCAAAAAGAGTAAAAAACAAATATCACTGCGGATAATCTCAGAAAAATAATCAAAATGTTCTAAAACCAATACTATGGCAGAGATCAGCCCGACGGGGTTACTAGTAAGCACATTAGTAGCAAGCCAAGTATTACTAGATACAAACGTTATATAGGCGATAAATCACTCAACGACAAGCATATTCCACTTTAGATGCAACGTAACAAGGACATCCAGTCATAACTTCTAACGAGCGATCGTACGTAAGCGATTTCTATCGAGAACATGTCGTCGTATGTCATCGTATGCCGTCGTACAGCTGATCAGACCACCAAGGGAGACATATCGGTTGCGATATTTTTCGATTGTAATTTTACTCGTCCGTGTCATAACACAAGTGGTGTTTTTCGCGTGATGCGATCACTATTGTTTATTTGCGTAGCGCTAGGGTATGTCCGTTCAAAATACATGTATCACTTTTGTAGCACACTTTACTGTTTGCCTCAGTACTGTTCTGTTTTGTGTGTCTTTTTGTTGGGATGACAGGTAAGAGAAAAATAGTCCGAACAAGTGATTTGAATATATGGGGACTGTCCCCGCGACGCGGGGTCTAATGTGAACGCGGGGATAGGGTCTATCGAAGACTTGTGACGTCAACGATATATCTCATGATTTAGTGAATCGATTTTCATATCTTGTGCATTCCCCTATAAATAGACAGTCAAGTCCCATCCTGCCCTCATGTCGTCCGTCACTTCGAGAAAACTGAAAGCATTCTGCTTTACATGGAGAAATACTCGTTACGAGTCACGCCTTTAAAAAAAAAGGATGATTGCAAAATAATCCTAGATACTAATTTCATGAGGTATATCCTACCTCCGTGATGTGGCACTCTCCCAGTAGTTTTTTTACTAAAGTTTTTGGACTGACCATGGAGCTACTAACTTAGTAGCTCCATGGACTGACATACAGACTACGCACGAGCACCGTGATATCGACGGTGTCCGATTCATGAGTCGCTGAGGTCACTTTCTACCGTCACATTTCGAATATTTCCTAGTTTTATGTAGAGGGCAGCGATCTCCGTCAAATTAGTCACACTGAATTGCTTCAAACGCCTTTCCCTACATTCTAAGCTCAGTTGTGTCATAAATAAATCATGCACATGTTAGAAAGTAAAGTTTCCTTCCAATAGAACCCCCCGCGTGAATGCGTAAGGCGTCTTCCAGTCAACACGACAGAGAAACGAGTTGACGTAAAGGAAGTCTTTTTCGTTCATTCTGATGAAATTCATTATTCACGTTGAAATATCACCAAGAGTAACCCAGAACGTGGCTAAAATTGCTTATACTCGCAGAGGGCAGACAAACATCACAAACAACAAACGTAAAAAAGAAGGAAAAAAAAAAAAAGGAGCTCCGAGACGTGGATGAAAAGGTTATAGCGCCATGCTGCCTACAGGAAGGTCATTTCGGCGGACGCAGGCACGGGTGAGCCGTACTAGGGATTCCCGAGCGGAGCCAGTTATGTAACGCCAATGTTGGCATACAAGTGATTGATTGGAATGTGACCCCGGTAATGTACATTCATTAGGCCCATTAGGATACCAGTTCCATGTTTCTTTCCAGTCTGACTGGCTAGCATGGCTAATTAAAGGCTCGGCGTCAACCCATCTACCCACTCAGGAACCATAAAGGTCTCCTTGTCCATTCCCCCCACCCTTCGGAGCGGCGGCGGAAGGGGGGGGGGGGGCAAAATGCAAATAATATAAGGTTGATCATCTTTCTGTTTTTTTTTTCTTCATGTCAATATACATTATATAGCGTAAGATTTCAATGCATTCCGATACCTATTTTTTTTGTTCCTTTTTTTTGGGGGGGGGGGTAGGGGTAGGGGGTTATGGTTGCAAGCATGAAGGCTGACGAAAAACAGGGACACATTTCTTGTTCCAGGCCAACGAAGAGACCGGATGAAATTGAACAATGGAGCACATTGGAGATGTAAATGCAGGAGTTAAATGATTTACTTTTACAATGAGCAGTCGTTCCGTAAAGATATACATAACAAAAAAGTAAGCAAAATAAGGGAAACTGTGGCAATTCCTAAAACATCCTTGTACGTGTAAAAATTTCCCGTACTTTTTATTAAAACATGGTGTGTAGGAAAATAGAATCCTTGACATAAAACATGGTCATTAATTTTTTATCAATTTCATCATGTTATATAGGATCTATTTTGATGAGAGTTTATACATGTAGCCTACTTTCACTGTTCTATTTGTTTGAATGTACAAGTAAGTGCGTGCTGCGTTATAAACGACAATTACACCGTTGAAATTGCGTGAGTGAAAGTCAACCGTGGTGATGATCCCCTCCCCCGTCCCTCCTCTAATCACCATTTTCCTCATCACTGCCGGCTGGTGGGCGGAAGATACAGACACCAAAACCTTGGTCGCTATGGTAACCCGCATCATTACCGGATGGTAATCAGCCTCTGGCTCACTGAACACGTAGCGGAGAGGGCATCCAACGGAGAGTACATCCAGTCATAAATAACTAAACACACTCCCAAGCCCAAGGCAAACACACAGAGCAAGCCTGCGCTGTTTCTACCCTACGATGGCACAGCACTTTTGGAATGATCATCCGACAATGTTGACTTTTTTTAGAGTTGTTAAGCACCACTCAGTGCCTCAAACACAATACAGACAATTCAATCAGTGATAGCTGATTAAATGCTGACATGAACAAAGATAAACAGGCATAAGTAATAACCAGAGAAACAGAATGCACAGAAAAAAAAAAATGTTCATCAAATCTTCCTTCAGTTCGATATAAATAAATGCCAGACGAGCAAACAATCAATCAAAGACAGGACAAAACAAACAAAGCAAATACACAGGCCTATATTGATATCAACAAACAACACACACACACACACACACACGCACACACAAATAAATCGATTTCCTGTAGTATAATAGATGTAGGAATAATGTAATAGTAGTATAATACATAAATATCCACATCATATGACAATATTGCCTGTACAAATAGATATTAAATATTAGAGTTCGCACCCAAGGTAAATTTTAAACTATTAGAGTCAAACACAATCACTGGTTTGTTTGGTTTTTTATTTCATGGTTGAATAAATATTCTACCAATTGATTCCTTGTTATTTTACATTGGCAAATTATTATCATTTATCATACTATTAAAAAATTCCTAGCTATTCATTACCTGAATCAGACTAAAGAGTGGCATTCAGAATAGAATGGTCTAACAATTGCCAATCAACATTGAAGCCAGCCAGAGAAAGTTTCCTAATATCTGTATGAACTGGTAGAGTGATAAGTCCATCCGCTAAAACCAAAGGCGTGTTCACAGAGAAGAGACATGAATATTCATGGTCCTTTACAAGATGGTTTCGTCCTATAATTTACGGGATGAATTAATGTTGATCATTTTGACGTCAAACTTCAAACCCTAAGCCAAGCTGCCCTGAGGATGTAAGCACTTCCTCTTGCTCCTCTATATAACATAGTTTGAAATTTTCCAAATGTCCAGAATGTCTCATCTGCTCCATTCACTTCAGTTATAATTAACAAGAGGGTCCGATCATATCCTACGGCTATGGGCAGTATTGCAATAGTTATCAAAATAATACGATGTAAAATTTTTAGTATATACGACTATGAAGAAATTACGTAATTGTAACCTCATAATTGAGAGCTTCGCAGTCTCGCAGTTTCTACCCGACCGTTCTTCATGGGCTTCGTAGAGGCAAGAGCAATCAGCTGAGCAACTCGCAATCAAATTTGCCATGTGAAACAGACGAGACGCTCCTAGTGGCTACATAGGAATGTCAAAATTCTGCACCCTTGCGCTTTAGGTTATAGAAGAAAGTTTTCGGCTGGGAAGCTGTTCAGTGATGGTTGTTCATTCAAACTCATTTTGTTGTATTTAATCTACGGCTCAAATGTCATGATGATCATCAAAATAATACTCCCTTCGATGAATGAGATGTTCGGAAATCCGTGAGGAACACACTATCTGGCTTCCCTTCGTGTTATACAGCATCACGTCTTGGCCCCCTGAAGTCACGGATACACACACACACACACACGTCATGCACACATGCGCGTGGAACACATGCTTTGACCTCTCCCATTTTTGTCCTCACACTTTTGAGATGAATTTCATTTATATTCAAGGAATCAGTGTCTTAAGGTGTTGGCTATAACAGGTTCACACGAGGGAATGACTTTCTCTATCAAAAATCGCGCTGAACAAATTGGGAAAAGACGATAAAGATATTATCGATACGATACATGCAGTGTGTTTGCACATAGCGCTGCGTTTACACAGGGAACAATCACCCCCCCCCCCCTATACTATTACTACTACTACTAACTACTATAACATAATACCATACGACCTTTTCATCGACTCTTCGGCGCGCTGTAAAATAATCGCACCAAACGTCTGGATCGAGGCCATCACGAACGATAATTTTCTCGAAGTGACACGATTTCACGGTCGGTCAGTTTGCTGTAGAGTTCAAAACCGCCAGAGTAAATTCAAAATATCCGGTCTGGATCGGGGTGTACGGTCGCGCCCATTGTCATATGGAATGCTTATGAAACGACCGCTTGACCATTTAGCGTATGGGGGGGGGGGGGAGCGGCGAAATGATAACGAGGATAATTGGTAGGTCGTAAAGATAACTTACATCTCGTTTGGGAGACACTTAAGGACCCGCATAGAGGTCGCGCACCTGTGACTGTGTCCCAACTGAGATGTGTGTTGAAATTATAATAAATATAACGCATGTTTGCTTCGTTTTGTTCAGTTTTTTTCCCTCTTTTTGTTTTGTCTGATAAATATTGTTGATTTCTTGTATTTTCTTGAAATTGCTGAAGCGCTTTCAGTCTGTACAGAAAAGGCGCTATATATAAATATTGTTTATCATTATTATGATTATGATGATGATCATTATCATTATTATCATTATTACCATTATTATTATTATCATTATTATTATTATTATTATTATTATTATCATTATTATTATTATTATTATTATTATTATTATTATTATTATTATTATTATTATTATCATTATTATTATTATTATTATTATTATTATTATCATTATTATTATTATTATTATTATTATTATTATTATTATTATCATTATTATTATTATTATTATTATCATTATCAACCCTAAATTTAACATGAAAGATTCAGACTGCCCCGTGTCTAGCTGAGAAATGAAGCAATTTCCTTTCCGAATTCCGTCCTAAAATTTCAGTTTCCCCCTCTGCAACATTACTCCCTTCTTCACCCAAACTACACAAAGTACATTTCTTTCGTACGTCAAAGTTGAAATAAGCTAGATAAGGTCTCAATTTGCAGAAAGCTTTTACCAGTTTTCATCGGCCTATCATAATTCATATAGTGAGGTAGGTTTCAGATAGGGAAGGAACATTCCCATCTGCCACAGCAAAGTGAGTACGGTCAATCTGCCATTGGTTTTCGATGTAATTTTCGCTCTGTTCTGCTTTGTTATGTTTTTGTTTTGCTTTTTCTTGTCATCTTTATTTCCAGTGTACCTGTAAAACACCCTTGGTATACGACCACGGAGGTATGACTACGCGGTATGCGGGGAGTGGCCGTAACGGTCCATTGTAATTACAGGTGTGAAACCATAAACACCGCCGACGCGGACCCAGTTTGGACAGGCGACGTGTGCTTGCGGCATTGATGTGTCATTGCGAATATTGAATCCACCTTTTTTTTTTTTTTTATTGTCTTTGTTATTTCTTGACTGAAATGGTTTGGTCTTGTTGGAGTCTGCTTCTTCAAACCAAACACAACCGAATCATCATAGGAATTTTGAGGAGAAACACACGTTTATCACGTCTCGCGCAAATGAGCTATTTATTTGGTTCAAGGGATGGTAAAGTTTCGGCTGAAAACCTGGCTTCAGGTTTCTAACTTCTTCTTTTTTTTTCTTTTTCTTTTTTGATGAGATAATGAGAAACCTCTCATGAAATATGAAAAAGCATGTAATCCCAGGAGGAATTCACTGTTTATTTGATGAAAATTGATTGTAAAATGGTTGAGATATCCAAAACAGAGCGATCCTACATGATAAAAGATGGGTCCCATCTTTTATTAGGATCGCTTTGTTTTACTCAGTTTTTGGATATCTCGGCCATTTCAAAAAACCGATTTTCACCAAATTAACTTTGAGTTCCTCTTATGGTATGCTCTGTGACATTTCATAAGTGGTCTCTTAGTATCTCGCAAAAAGCAAAAAGCTCAGTCCTCATCCCAACCAATGCTATACCATCCCCTTCAACTCCATTACCACTTGCAACTATAACTTAAGTGCAGAAAATGTTGGTTCAACAACAGTATTTTGCTTTCAAGGCAACTGTCATGGTGGAGTTATGATAATGGCTTCAGCATGGGTCATGAAGTATCAATATAAGACTACACGCCTTTTTTCTTTCTTTCTATCCTTTTATCTCCATCACAGAGTTGACGATCGTAATTTGTCCTCAGAACTTGTCCTACATGAATACTAATTACATAAATTTCGACAATATAAATAAAACTTCATTAAAGCATTATAGGGAGGAAGGTTACACATTGGGTCTGTCCCATAAGACACCAGCTACGATTTGTATCCTCTCGTCGGACGAAAAGATGTTTGCCTATAAGTATACGAGGGTCATGGGTTTTTCTCTCATTATACGATTACTATAATTATCATTATCATTTTTTCGTAGTGTAACCATGGTGACCAGTGTCTGGGAATGTTATAGATTTGATGTAATTATAAATTTACCATTTTAAAGTTATCATTGGCATCTTTATTCTTAACAGATTCATACGCATGTTCGCGCTTGAAAGAGTAGTAGATGATATGAATTCCTTTCAGCTAGCATTCTCAGCAAATTTTGTGGTCTATGACAAATGACGTATATGCAACTTTGTGTGCGTGTGTGTATTATGTGTATAATTACGTGTCAACCTGTAATATCTGCGGCGTAATCTCGTATAGTTTATTCACTATGTACCGGATACTAGTATAAGAAACAGATGATTAATTATAAATTAAGTCATTACCAGAGTGGCAGTTTTTTTTTTAATTTCACGCACAAACACTACCAACTACGTTGTCTTGAATGAAATAAAGTAGAGTGTTTCATGACGGAGACCATACACTATAGTGATCAGTCGCAAAGGGAAAAACCAACTTACATAAGAATTATGTCAACTGAATCAAGCACTGAAAAGCCCTATTTGAATGTTTATGCGAATACTAATTACTATGTATGCATGTATGTGGATGTATGTGTACATAAGAATGTAGCCTATGTGAATGTGTATGTGTATGTGTGTGTGTGTGTGTGTGTATGTGTGTGTGTGTGTATGTCTGTGAATGCTAACTTAAATCTACCCTTTTGATGCTGATTACTATGAAACATTGGAGTGTCATTGCCTCGTAAAAGAATGAAACTTAAAAGCAAGAACAATTTTCTTTTTCGTTGTTGGAGTGAGTGAGAGGAGAGACCAGGCAAAAAACATGGTAAAAGTTGTGGAGGGTTCTCGAAGAACCAAAACTGTATCAACAAGTTGGTCAAAAGAACTTACATGCGTTTCTTTCTGGACCGGTGCGTCTTCGTCATGACCAAGAAGAAGAACCCCTAGAATACCCATGGAGGCGACCGTTAGGTTCACAATTCGTCCTTTCTCGTCAAACAGAGGGAATAATGCGGTATACGAGAGAAGAAAATGACGCCGACTCACTAGTGGAAGCCCCCCTAATCCAAACCCTGTATAATGTATGCTGGCACAATTGGGCGGCTGGTTCCCCAAGGAACTCCCCAGTCATTAGGAGAGATGAGCTTCACTGTACACGGGCTGCCACCTGCATTCAAGAATACCACCAGCGCCCTTTTTTGCGTGTTATGTCCGCCACAGCAATCCGCCTCGCCCCGGAGCGTGAATACACCCAGCTTCTAGTGTGTCCTACGGCGTTCGGCGGCCAAAACTCTGGTGGTGAAATCGCATGGAAACACGTACACTGCCATAAAGGAGTGACGCCACGTTCACACACCAGTGCGATCGCAGCGAAGCGTCGCATCGGGCGCTTTTAGACAAAGGCTTTTGAGGAGAGAGGAACCATTCAATTAACTGTCGTTAAGAGAAAAAAAAAATGAAAAAGAATAAGAGAATAACTCCCATTGTCCCGTAAGCGGAAATAGGTATATGGGGGTGGGCGCATTAACAAAAGAATCCTACGACCTAACTTTTACTCGCCGGTGTAAGATAAGTTGTGTTGCTAGGAAAATATCACATTTAGGGTACCAGCTTTTTGTTCGTAAACGAAGAACCAGACATTCACTGGAATATGATGAGAGACACCTCTTCAAGACATTTTATCTGGCATCATATCGTCATTGCTCCCCCCCCCCCCGTTTGTATCTGCATGTCCGTATCTCTGTCTGTACCAGGGTGTGTGTGTGTCTGTGTGTGTGTGCGTGAGTTTATGTGTGTTGAGGGGTAAAGACCAGAAGAGATACAAAGAGATATACGAGAGCAACGGGAAAGAGTGACGACACCATTTCACACACTCTTCTTCCGCTGACGTCTGCATGGGGACGGTCCGATGGGGTGTGATTTGCTCACTGACCCAAACGCGATTTGAGAAATAATTCAACAGGCATGGAGCTGTTGCTGTCAATAATCTAGTCAATGATACCGTTGCCGCCATCCCAGGGGAGTTAGGGGTAGGGGGAGGAGATCGGGGGTGGGGGGGGGGAGTTGTCTAGAGTGAGGCAAAACGAGCGAGAGATGGGGCGCCGATTCACAGAAACAACCATTCATCGGTCAACAGTTTGAAGGCTTCCTCGAAATATCTGTATAGTAGGGAGAAGTACAAGACAAGTGTTAGTTGGAAGAGCTCGACTGAGTGAAGAATTCATAACGATGTGTCTATGGCATTTTGAATTCCAAGTTCGGGATGCCTTCGTATAGTTACCACCGTCCATTCTAATTAAAGAAAAGAAGAAGCATCGAGGTCATAGAGTTTTTCCCTTGAAAGAGGGCGCTGCTCTCTTCCTTCTTTCTTTCCTTACTCATCCATCTCTCTTCTGTCACCCTTTCTTTTTTTCTAATGGTGGTGTCACATACGATCATAATAGATTGTTTACATTGGTCGAGATGTAAAAATATGATATTTTTGGAAGTCGTGATTTTGAGAATGTCTTCATCGATACCGATGGACGAACAACAACAACCTTTCTTTTTCCGTCATTATCAATGACAGATATACTTCAAGAGATGGTAACCATCATTTGTTTTTAAATGAGTGGGTCTGAGAGGATTGAGCTTATGCGGGGGAGGGGGATAATGTCATGACGTACAACGGAATTTTTCGTCTTGGTAGCAGGGGTCTAACCTGCTGTAAAGGAGTCATTTCAAACCTGCTGTTGTAGATCATGAATGCTATAAAACTTCTCACTTTGCGTAGTCAGGCAATAAAGCACACAAAACAAACAAACAAACAAACAAACAATTCTTCAGGATGGAAATAAAGTTCCCTATATAGACCTATGTAACAGATAATCTTTGCCAAATCACTTCTTGTGTGTGTGTGTTTTTTTTTTTTAATCATCTTGGAATGGGGAAATACTTTCTACTAAAGGAGAGCAAGTGGATGTTCGGCATGTGAGGGCGCTATAGGTACAACAAAGTAGAGTCTCCAGGTGGAACGAGGGAGGGTAAAATATAAAATTGAGTCCATAATGACATCGGTACGGTATACCACACCGGAGACGATGATATTATTGTTAAGAATTTCGGTGTTAGGGATGAGTTTTCTTAAATTTGTGTGCCCTCTGTTTAATTGAAATTTGTAAAATCGAATCTTCTGATCTACATTTTGACAAACATGTCGAAGAAAAAAGGAACCAGCAGGAATCGAACCTGTCATCTACTGCTTTCCGGGCAGCGACATAATACCACCAGGCTACTCCTCTGTTCATATCAGTTTTGTAGATAAAATCGGATTTTATTTCGATTTTCTTTTCCTGGGAGAGAGAAAGAAAAGCCCCCAAAACACAAATACAAGTATACCATCGATGTGAGACAATTTGGCATAACACATGCACACCATAATATAGGGAGTAACTGCATAGCCTATACCTTGAGTATCACAGCAGCCGAATGTGAAACACGATATTACAAAGAAAAAGTGTGATGTCACATAATTCAGAGGCATCATCACAGAGGCATTCGACATAATCAGAGCAGCAACGTGCATGCATGGATTCAAAGCCAACACGTATCCGACCGAAGCTAGACCGGCTGGAGTTGAGGAGAGCGGAAGAGGGGCTGCTTGCTAATCATGCCATCGAGTCGAGATCCCGCTGTGAAGACACCGTTCCTTTCCGGCTATTTATGGCGGGGTTTGTTTGGCAACGACTAAGTAATTCCATACTGCATCCAGGTTGGGTTCAATGGAAAATGAAAATAAACTTAAAATTTAAGACAAGAGAGAGAGAAAGACAAATTAAAAAGATTGAAACAAACTAACAAAACAAATGCAAAACTGAAGAAAAAAAGAAACAAGACTGTCGGGTTGGAATAGGAACCACAAGTATTTAATGCCGATGTGTTTATTGGAACAATGTGTGATCATACTATAGCGCAGTGGAACACTACACAAAGTAGTGGTAAGAGAGACAAAGAGAGAGGGGTGGGATGGGGGGGGGGTGGTAACCGTTGGGACCTAGAGGTTATGTCGTGGACAGGAAATGCCATTACCGTCGTAAACAAGAGGTCACGATGACGTCGATTTAACGATTTCCTTATCTGACATTATTCCCTACACTCGGAATGATAACGGTGATTCGGATTCTCACCTGTCGCCAATCTTCGGCTGTTGGGGAGGAATGATGACATCACAATCAAACGTTCCATCTAACTCGACTTTTCCAAAGAGAGAGAGAAACCAACAAGCCTCATCTTTCGCGAGCGACTTATTCCTGAATAATATCGGCTCGTTGTACAGTTCTTTAGAGTTTATCTTGTCTGGTAAACATGTACAACATTGGATGTGTGTTTGTTCCGTGATGCAGATGGCATGGATAACAGAGACAAATGAAAAATACAAAAATAAAAACATAAACAGGGGGACGCGTTGATGTCGCGTTGTCAAACCACGGTAGGGGGGCAATCGGACCTCCTCACCCCGCGTAAGTGACATGACAAGTGTCGCAAACAGGTGAAACGATCTGATAAGTATGGCTTCGACTGGTATCCTCCTAGCAAACATGATTATGATATCCTGTCTTTCTCGATAAAAGATGGGAAATCCATATTGAAACATGTCGAGGTGAATGATGCTTGCTGCAAGCTTGACATTTTTTTTTTTGTTTATTCTTTTCACCTGCATTGATACATATAGCCTACATAAGGAGGTGCCACATTGGGCTGAAAGTTCATCAAGGTCAAACTCTGACTTTCAGTTTGCTTCAAGCGCAAAAGATTTTGGTGAGATCATGGAGCTACGTAGCTCCATGGTGAGACTGAAAACAACTAAAGAACCTAAGAAACCCAGCTGATTACATCCCTTGGAATCGTCACCAGTAATATTTTTAGATGTTCGCTCTTTCCCATTTTGCTGTTGGAGGTTGGTGAATTATAACTTCCCAAGAGAAAATGTTACGAGAATAATAGTCACCACAGTGGAGGTCAGTTGAAGCAAGAGGTACTAGTACCTCATTGGTTGGAGCCCTGTCGAAATCGGAGCAATTCGAAAATTTGGATCATCCCAATACATGTACATGAATACCAGGCGTTGAGAGGCTTGATGTTTCGATACGTCGATATTTTTAAACATAGGCATCTTGGCCATGTGACTATGACGTGCTTTATCTTTTTTTTTTTCTTTCTCCGTGTGATTCTACCGCAACAACACCAAAGTATGAAATCTCTGGTATATATCGAGTTCCCTTCATTGCCTTGAAAAGTGAGTGAGTAGGAACCCAATTGCGAGCGAGAAAATAAGATGGCAGCTGGGATGTTTCATGCAACTGGGTTCCACATCTTTCAGGAATAATACCCAAGTAACTTATGTGATGATGGTCATCATAATTATCGAGATGCACATACCCATCACGTGACACCGCTTTTAGTGATTGTACTGTTCTGCATTCAAAGTCAAATCTCTAAAATTTTCACAGAACTCTTGCTCTCGTTTCGCTGCTTTCGATTCGTATTCTCGTAACTATGGAAGTATACTGTGTAGAAATTCACTGCGCACTGTACATAGGTGTACATGGTATAATGGGGAAAAAGTTCAAATGGGAAGAGAGTTGAGAAAAAAAAATCCCTTGAGCTTCTGCCTCCCCCTGAGAGTCGATCAGTGACCGGCGGGCTTGGTCCCCGACAAACCAGGGGTCGTTGAACCCTGACAGATTGTTAGCGGGAGTGTGACGTAGCGGAGCAGAAGGAATAACATGCAGACGACGGCATATAGAAGTTTGTGTTAGTATGTATTTTTGTGTGTTCCCGCCAGGCCTGCCGAACATTGAGTCATCGCGTATGTTATTGATTACGCCCCTCAGAAGTCGATTTTCGAGTGTGTTTGTCGCTCCGTTCTATACTTTGTCAAGTGCTTGGAAAATACCCGATAGACTGCACTCGAGAATACATCAATTATTCGAGCTCCTGCAGTTGACCTCTTGATTCAAAATGCAAGGGTTCGACTTTTCAGCTCTGAATTAGGAGGTATTGTCAAGTCATTTAGTCTACGTGTACCTCTTTGCTAGAGTCAAAAGAGACTTTTGATGATGAGCTTGCCCAGTCTGTTTTCTTCAAGCCATACAATGGTTCTTATGCATGGGTTCAAGGCAATGTCTACGGGAAAAAAAAGTAATACAAGTCGCCAAACTTTACTGGAAGTTACTTGCAACTGCAACAACACAATCAGTGATCATGCTTACGCCGCTAATGCTGGATTTATAGTCGTAGCGATATTATAATAGTCGCCATTGCACCACTCTCGAAACAAAGTCAAAAGCATCGAATACGACCATATCGATCCCATTTCTTCATTTTGCGAGAGAGCGGCAGAGAGAGCGGGGAGGGGAGAAAGAAGAATTGAAGCTAGGGAAGAGCAGGGAGGTGGGAAGAGAAGAGGAAGAGGAGGAGGGGAAGAAAAAGAAAGGACAGAAAGAATACCAAAGACGTCATCCCCCTTCAGTCTATACAAGGCAAATTTGAAAGTCAAGATCGACAACCCAAGTGATGATAAACCACAGACAGAAGTACAGAAACGGGAGTGGACATGAGGTTGAAAGGGGAACAAACCAGAAAAAAAAAAATGAAGAGACAAAGGATATCAAGGAGAATTTCAAGCCTGATGATGCACCTATACATGCCATGGAAGTAGATAGGCTGATGATAGTAAAAGATGGCAACTTGCAAGTGGCATGCATACATACGAACACTGTGAACGCAATATTCTGCAATATATTGTAGCAGCAATTAGCGAGAGCAAGGAGGTGGGATGAGACATCAGCTCCTCTCGTTTACGCAGTGGGTCCCTACAATGACGTCATAAAATGAGGAATCATTACTATGACAATATCATCAGGTACCACAAAGATGGGGAGGGGGTGGTCAAAAGGACAGGTGGACAAAATTCATACTTCGGCCATCATGTTTATAGCAGGGCGGCCTGCGCAAAAATACTCTGTTGTAATGCATGTCTGCAATGAACACCGCGAATGACTATACCAGGAACATTTTACCATGGAGCTACCAGAAAGAAAAATGGTAGCTCCATGATTTTACACAGTTCTGGGATGTAGCATATTGTGCTCTGTTGCAAACGCACAGACACACGAACACACACGAACACACTTCATAATCATATTGATAAAACAGAAACAGCACAACGCGGAACAAAACGAAAAACCCGCTCCAAAGACCAAACAAAGATAAACAGTCAGAGAGGCAAGCAGACTGGACGGCAGACAAACGGACAAACAGACAGACGATACAATAACAAGTTGACTCTATGGCGACTGTGTATCGGCCTCTATATATTAAGGGTAAAATGGCGTGTATTACTTGAAGTGGAATAAACTCGCCTTGAAAAGTAATGATTTCATAAGACGTATTACAAGGGATCAACAATCTGCAGGAACCACATTAAGGTCATTTATTAAAAAAGAAGAAATAAACACAAAACAGAGGCGGAGCCACACTATGCTTTTCGCATTTTAAGAGTGGAACTTTAGAGCCCTCCCATAGGCAAGAAAGTAGTAGTCAGAAAAGTATCTTGTATTCAAATCATGACAGAACGAAATGGTGTGCAGTTCTTTGCAGTCTGTATCACAGATTCTTCAGACATCCCGTAAGTTGGTTAATTTTTTCAAGAAATTGCAGTTGCAGACAGTCAGATGGCCAACGACAGTCGAAAAGCCTATACTTACAAAAAGACGCAAATTAAGTTGTTATCGTGGCAAGTTATCAAATGCAAGGGACGTCGTTACGTATATAGGTAACACTGAGAACGGATACGTGCATTCATGATCACATATTGGCAAAATGCTTTGTAACAAACAATCTTGCCTCTTCGCCACAACTCTTTTCATTTCGTGACCCATCACGATGGTATTGCAAGAATGCAGCTTTAAGTCAAAGCGCGTCTTTAAATTTTGACCGCGGTATGACCCAATCGCACGTGACACATTAAAGGGATTGTATAGTATTGGTTGAGGTGAGGATTCAGCCTGTAACTTTTTGCGAGATACTTAGAAACCGCTTTATGAAATGTTAAAGAGCATACAATTCTAAAAGGAATTCAAAGTTCATTTGAAAATCGGTTTTGGAATGGCCGAGATATCAGAAAAAAAAAAGCAAAACAAAGCGATCCTAATAAAAGTTGGGTCCCACCTTTTATTCGGATTGCTTTGTTTTGGATATCTCATCAAATAAACTTTGAATTTATCTTACAATATATAAGCTATTTCACTATTCAAAGAGATTTCTCATCATTTCAAAATAAATCACACACACACACACACAAAAGTTGGGAACCTGTAGCCCCATCTGTACCGAAAATGTGTACTATCCCTTTAAAACGTTTGTGCATATTGAGTGCGAGTGTGTGTATGTGTGTTTGTGGGCATGTCTGTCCTCTCCTCGACAGCACTTGTGTTTTGATAGAAATCTCACTGGTATGCCGAAGAGCCCGTCCACCAAAACCTCGAACTTTGATGGACACACGAATCTCATCCCATCTCGACTGCATGGTATTGGTATATGCATTATGCAATGCTTCTTACCGCATCCTCTCATCTTGATTTTTTTCCTCTCTTCCTCAACCTCTCCTCACGTAGAAAGAGCTTTTGATTCCAGAATGTTTGCTCGTAGTAATTTCAGGGATTTTCTCCAGTGGGTTAAAAATAATGATAATAATTTCCTCATTTGCTTCTATGCTGCCAAATTTCGATTTTGAATGCGAGCAAGCTCCCTATGAACAGGGAGGTGGGAACACGTTCCCACCTCCCCGCTATGAAAGATTAATCTTCTTCACATCCATGTACGTTATTTGTTTTTCAGGTACCTTTATCCAGGGAGGTGAAGTTATTATCTTTCTTGTTCCGTCTGTTATGACTACGCTTGAATAAAGCGACATCTCTACATTATTTCTCTAATTTTTGGGGAGGGAAGTGGGTAGGCAGCTGTGTTGGCGATGGTGGTGGTGGTGGTGAAATTGGGGGGGGGGGGGTATAGTGAAGGACTTCGCATTCGAGCGATTGAGATTAGAAATCACAACAACCTCGTCTCCGTGACCGTGACCACGTATGAAAACATTGATCCAACCGTAGGCGTTCGGCTGGCTGGTGACATGGTGGGCCCTCACCACAACATGCCTCCACTCGGCCCTGACATCTCGGAAACCCACCGCACCCTAACACCACTGTCTATTCATCGTCTTGTTCCTCTTATGGTCAAACGTATTATTACCACATCGCCAACGCTCTAATGGAATTCGAAGAAAATTTCAAATCGAACCATCGCCTACCATTTTTCTTCATCACACGTTTCTTTTAAAAGATAATAATCATTATTTGGTAACGGGGGGGGGGGGGGGTGGTATGGGGTGACGGGCATTACCATGGTGGTAGAGACCAAGATGCTGTGCTCCTTTAGAGAAATATAAAATGAAAGGGTGCATGTATTTACACCAATATCTGGCTTAGCCCACGCATTTCTAAGAATGTATCCCAAGAACAACAAAGATTTTGAACACCAGCTGGTCAGTTGGCCATGATGTCAAATCAAATTGAGAATCACACTGAGTCCGACGACACGAATAAATCATACACGCAGAACACTTTTTCATCTCCATGGAAACGAAATTCACAAGATAGCCATGGTATGTCATTCGTCACGTAGCTGTCGCTATAGACTTAAAAGTTAACGCTTCTCAGAATTTTTCATCAATATAATTTCTAAGAATTTTATTTCGGACATAAGGGAAATTTTCCGAATAATGAATTGGTTCCCTTTCGTAATGAATCAAATACATGACAGGAAAGCTCTTTTGGTATATAGATGAATATGTGTTGCCTTTTATTTAGAATTCAGACCTGGATTTATAGAAATAAGACAGCATTTTAATGGGAGAAGAAATTCGAAGGGAATAGCAGGAATTTTAAAGGACCTTAGGAAGCCATCATAAAGGCGTTGGACAGAATTCCAAGTATGATGGAATTTTGAAGGACTAGAAGGACCTCACTTTCAAGGGATAAGTCGGAAACTTATAGGGTTGGAAGGAATGTGTCAGAATCATAAATAAGATGGAAGTTTAAAGAACAAGAATGGAATTCTACAGGAAAAGGACAACAGTTTAAAGGAAGAGGACAGAAACTTATTGAGGAATAGGAAGGGATATGTCATCGCACGGTGCAGAAAGGCACGGCTGTCGAAACGACACCGCCGGATGCTGACAGCTCACCCATCGGGAAAGGTCCGGCGGAGATAAACGAGCGCCGGACGTTTGTGAGACAAGTGTTTGACTGCAGGGAACGAGCCGTGCCCTGCCCTTCTTCGTGTGCGGTACCATGAACGGGGGGGGGGGGGGGGGGAGGAGGAGGGGAGGAGGAGGGGAGGAGGAAGGGAGGAGGAGGGGTGGAAGGGAGGGGTGGCAGGGGCTGGGGGGCTGGTCGGGTTGGGGTAAGGGGAAAGTGTATGGGGCGGGGATATGTGTATGGGCGGGATGGGGCTGGGGTGGGGGAAGGAAATGAGGTAGGAGGCCAAACTAAGAAAGGTGCAGGCGCATGTATAGGGGTATATATATATATATATATATATATATATATATATACATACATATATAGGCGGAGGGATAGGCATGATGAGGGGATATCGGGGAGATGGGGTATTGGTAGTAGGGGGTAGAGGTATAGGAGGACGGGGTAATGGCAAGGATTGGGGGGGGGGGGAGGGGAGTATACCCAGAAGAGAAGAAAGGCAACGCAGCACGCACGACACACAGGGCAGGTTCAAACCAAGGAGCTTCAAACACAGACTCCTTGTTCAAACCATGGAGCTACATGTGATTTGAGAGCCAGAATGACCGTTACTAACAGTTACACTGGGACCAATCATCTACTGGTATACTATTTTCTCTTGGTGTTCACATCACCACACAAGTCCACATGGATTTTCTTTTACCTTTTTATTCACTGAATTATTTACAATCATTGGTTCTTGTAAGCCGTGCAAGATCGAAGGAAAATGTCCAGTAGATTCATCTTTTTTGGACGTGGGCAATACGTGAAAAAGATTCGCAGAATTTGGCAAAATGGAGCACCTTGTAATCATTAGTAGTACTCATATACTGGAAATCATTTCATTTTTTTCTTCTGTGGGCATTGACGAGGCATCGAAATTTTTTGTCTTTTGATATGCGCACGAATTCAATTTCTGTAATATATTTATATGTTTCTGTTGGAAATGAAAAATAAATGAACGAATGAATGAAATGAATGAATCATGAGATTTCCTTTCTTTGATAAGGATATTACACGATGCAAGACGTAGCGTTACTATCAACAAGTAAAAGAAAATCGTTTTTAAGGCACTCTTTTTTTTTCCCGGCGTAGGGAAATTCCCTTTTAATCCTCTTGAAGGTGAAATAAGGATCGCGTGATTATAGTCACGGCACACATTCCAAACACTATTCATACATACGTGTTGGTTTCAATCAATTGAATTCATTATGCTGGCCCTCATTATCGATACAATGGGGGAATTCACGAATTCAGTCACTCTCAATAGAATTTAACCTTTACCAAGTTTGACGGGGCTTAAGATAACAGAACCCGAATCCAATGACCGGATGTCATAAAAGTAAACAACTCCTAAAAAAAAAGAAAAAAAGAAAAAAAAAAGGTCACGAGTTTGGTAAACAGGTAAACAATGTATAACCCATATCACTTGCAGATAATTATTAGTAGAGTTTGTTTGCGATGCATGCATGTGATTGCGTTTGTGGGCATAAAATTCTATGAAAATGAGAGAGAAAACAAAAAGAAAATTGTTGAGGAGAATATCCACAAGTTAGACAGGCAGTTACAAGTATTAAAAAAAAAAAAGAATGAATACTACGGTCTAAAACTGCAGTTTAAACACAACGGGTATAAACTTAAAGCTGAAATGGAAGAAAAGGGAGAAGTCGATGAAGAAGAAAAAGAAAACGGAATAGAAAAAAAAGGAAAAAGAAAAATTCAAAGAAAAAGACAAAAATAATAAGCATCATTCAGCGGTAAGGATGAGCAAAAGGCTGAATGGAGAAACGAGGAAAGACAAAGAATGGGAGAAAGCGAAATAGATAGATAGATAGATAGATAGATAGATAGATAGATAGATAGATAGATAGATAGATAGACAGAAGCCCTAAAGATAGACAGAGACAGCTAGGGGTGTGATAGAGAAAGAAATGGGATGTGTATTCATGTTTCCTTATCATGAAGATATAATTATGGTATATCAGCACATGTATACTATTATCATTTCTGACACGAAAATATGTTTAGAGATGGACCACAGATGTGCGCGTACCCTGGAAGGTAACCCTGAACTACAGCTGAACTCTTTAATGGATACGGGGCTGCGGATTTTTTCAATACAGGGATTGTCTGCCTGCGAGTCGTTTTGTGTCGCACATGTTGCTGCATACATATTTTGAGTACGGGATACGTTGTGAAATGTTGTTCCAAAATTTAGTTTGGATGTTCGAGGTCTCTTGCCTCTCCATAATATATAGACTGTAAAATTACAGTATAGACTGTAAATTAAAGCAGTTTGTTGATACTCGACTGAGAGCGATCGATACACGCCAATAAAGCAAACTGACTTACCAACTAACAACAGCAATAACAATAACAATCAAAAGTTATCACGGCGTTGAGGGCGCTGACACTCTCACTACCGGTTGTGGCAGCAGGTAATATCAAGGGATAAACTGGGGATGAAAATGCAGAGATAAGATTCAAACTGTGATGAGGAAGATTGGCACGTGGACACACTATTAGCTAACGATGTCGAGAGCAGGTTGGCATGATTGACAGCAGGAATTGACGCATGACAAATGACGTATGAATTGACGCACGTTTTCACGCTGATCATCATGTCTTACTCTTTTTTTTTTCTTGTTTCATGTCTTATTTTTTTTTTCTTGTTTCAATGCGCCGCATACACTCCAAATCATTGATCATCTGTTTTGTCATGACGCACCATCAGATGTATTCCACAGTTACCTCTCTTCTTCATCGTGTACTTTTAATCTTTCTTCTTTTGTCCCTGTTCAAAGACTGACATTACAACAATAATGTCGAAATATCGATGCAGATCACAATACTATTGTTCAACCTCATCAGCTATCATCTACACTGTCACTGTTGTTAGCCGTCCGTGTCCTTCCATGCAGTTAGTCAAGAATATCAGAAAGTATCTTCTCTTCAACAGGTTTAATATTTTTCAAATACACTGTGGCATATTTTAAAAACTGTCACAATCTCCAATTATTTATCACACGTAGTAATAACCCCACGTCAGTTTGTTTGTTGTTGTTTTTTGGAAAAAAAAAAATCAAATTTGGCCGTGTTGAACCAGGGAAGAGAGTCTCTTCCCACCTCCCTGGTTGAACGGAGCACGTTGAACGGGTCTCGAAACACAGGGGTTTCGAAGTGCGATGGTAATTAAGGGCGCGAAATAATCGAATTGACAATTACGTCTTCCGCAACCTAATGAGATAAGTGAATACGTGCGAAGGTGTAAGCATTGGGTAGGAAGTACATTTCCTATTGGACACGCTTGGAGTGTTTTCCACCTGTCTTTAACACTGGTAATTACCTGTCAATTAATTAGAGCGTCTGCTAATGACAAAGCCACGTTATCAATTCCTTTTCTCCTTGCAGGGAAATTAGTCTCGCAAATATACACACAAACTTACAAACATCAGCTCGATAATTAGACTGAATATGGTTTTGATTTTCAGTCTGCTCTGCGTATGGTGCTAGTTACAGAATTAATGATTCTATCTACCCTACCTTATAGATTCTTCTCATTCTAGTTAGATCGGGAGATTATATAAAGCATATTTACAAGTGTATGAACGTATTATGTGTATCTCCGAGAGGAAATTGGTCCTACATTGACATTTACCCATGTGATTAACCCCTTAGGTCACGTAATAGATGGGGAAAAAAGAAATACTGAACTTGGTTTAGACGAAAATTCAGCCGGTAACATTGCTAAAAGTAGACGTAATGAATCCAGCCTGCGATTCGTTGACGGTAATTCACTGATTTATGGAGACGATATACTGCTCTTGATTCACTCTTGCCCAAATTTCCACACCAGAAGCCTGTGATAGATTAGTCGACAAAATTGGCTCAAATAAGGAGACGATTGTGAGCGGTAACTAGTCTTCTAACGAGGAAGCGGTTTCTACCATTACGCTATATTCAACAAGAGATCTACAAAGTCTTGTACAGTCTAAAGATGGAGAAAATGTTGACCCCCTCCCCCCCCCCCCGGTCCCCACTCTTTTTCGTCCAGTGTCCTTAAATTTTGGCCACTTCTGATCCGCCCAATCAGCTGGCGGGACTGATGCGCGATGACCCCTGAAAGTGCAAGCTAGAGTTGGAAGATGTCAAAAGGTCAACGAGTTCAGCCAGTGAGGGCGCTAGAGTCATGCTAGTCTCAAGTTCGGACCACATGTCGTCAGTACGACCATGGACCCTATCCGACTGGATGACACCGTATGAACCAGAGAGGTGGGAGTCATCTCTCCCACCTCCCTGGTAAGTGTATGAATGTATAGGACCAATTTACGCTCGGTTCATCAACCAAAATTATATTTCATGCACACCTTAAAGGGATCGTATAGTTTTGGTTTAGACCTAATTTCAGGTTTCTAACATTTTTTG
The DNA here is from genome assembly GCF_964275005.1 of Diadema setosum. Taxonomy (NCBI): domain Eukaryota; kingdom Metazoa; phylum Echinodermata; class Echinoidea; order Diadematoida; family Diadematidae; genus Diadema; species Diadema setosum. The sequence goes on from NC_092695.1 coordinate 24,124,912, forward strand.
TGAGATAATGAGAAACGTCTTATGAAATATATGAAGCATGTAATTCCATGAAGAATTCAACGCTTATTTGATGAAAATTGGTTTTGAAATGGCTGAGATGTCCAAAACGGAGCGATTCTAATAAAGTGTGGGACCCACATTTTATTACGATCGCTTTGTTTTACTTTGTTTTTGGATGTTTCAGTCATTCCAAACCCGATTTTCATCAAATAAACTTTGAATTCCTCTTAAAATGGTATGCTCGGTACTATTTCATAAGTGTTTTCTTGGTATCTCGCAAAAACTTAAAAGCCCAATTTTCATCTCCACCAATACTGTATAATCCCTCTAAGTGGTGTAAATGGTTGACATCGACGAAGTCAATAAAAATCTCCCAAAACCTTGTCTGCCATACCAACAACTAATGCATACAAACTGCTCTGCAAGTGTGGATTATCACTGATATGTACCAGAGAGATGGCTCCTATCACAATCACCTCCATGAGTATTATAACATTCAACAGGTGAATAGACGAGCTTGAGTTAGCCAAGTCCTCCTCTGGGCTCTAGTACAATACCCGTAAATTTGAATGCATTGCTTTACAGGTAAACCAGTCAATTAAACTCCACTTGGTAAATGGACAATCATCTTGTCTGAACCGCATGTTGTGCGTTGCGCAACCGAATCCCCTGTGAGGCTTACGTGTTTGTTTGTTTGTTTGTTTGCTTGCTTGCTTTTTTTTTCACTGTTCATAATTGATATGACAAATTCACAGAATTACTCCAATCGGTCACAGACAATATCCAAATTAGAGGAATTTATTATATCATCGCCAAATAAGATTCCCATTCGCGTGAATTCAATTTCTTTATTGATGTGTAAATTCAAAAGGATATGATATCTCCTAAACATCAAGGTTTTTACCATGGAGCTGGTTTTTACTGTACAGAGTTGTAGACCGACTCAGAAAGATGACTTTGTTAAGAGAGATGGTTCTTTGTTGCTGAATTATTCGCAGAAAAAAAAAAAATGATTAAATGCACCAACCCAACAGAGAGTTATCTTGTGGCGATGACATCACAATGCCTAATTTGAATATTGATTGATCGTGACTAATACCATGTTAAACGTTCAAACAATATATAAATATCTCATTTTTGGCACAATGTTATCCTCACTGTTCGATTGGCTTGACTAAAGTTTTTCAATAGAGCAGCGCTATCGACATTCTGTGTTACGAATCAACGTGCACATGAGTGTCCCTCGATGATAGCTGTGCCATCTGCGTCAAAACTTGTGGTTCCGAATGAAGTGGAAAGGTATATAGCGGGCGGGTGCAGGGGCAATTCAGGGGCAATTTCTACCACCTGACTCTATTTTTTTTTTTTTTCACTGTTCGGTATGATAAGCATCCTTAAATTCAAATACAATGTAGATAGACCCAAGATCATATTAAAGATTAAGAATTCTACATGCATGATACAAGAGAATGGTTTGTGTTATGATCGATATGCTGCTACACTCTGCGCCATCAGTCACTTGATATTCCTAAGAATGTGTTTCAACCCTTTTGGCATCCATATCTAGATTAATAAGTTCAATTTCTATGAGCCGCGTTGGGCTGTTATCGATCACCAGCATGAGATCCCAAGAATAATAGTAGGACGTGAAATATCACGACCCACCACCGTCATTTGCACATACCGTGACCGACAAGAGACGTCCGTCCGTCGTTTGTCTGTCGCGCGCGCATGCATACAGAGCGGGTTGAGATGTGCGAGGCGGGTGGGTGGGGGTAGGTCTCCTCCGGGTTCTAACCGTGTAAAATGCCGATGTTTTCGGTGTGTTATGACAGCAACGCTGACAAGGTTGCCTATAATGTGAGAGGTTCGTGTCAAAACACACTCTTGAAAAAAAAATTTGAAACTGGAGACGGCGACGCAATTCGGCCTTTCCTTCCCCTCTTGAGCGGTTGTATTCCACTATTTACCAAACAGATCGCGGTCCGTATCGGTTTCGATGGCCCGGGCATCGCACGTCGGAAACCGGGAATTGTAAGCTGAACACAAGCCAGATTTTGTTTTCTATCCCTAATGTAGTCTGTGCTCCAAACCCCGCGTGAAAAACAAAAACACAAACAACAACAGCAACAACAACACAAAGGCTGAGTACTGCTACCTATAGTTTAGCATTGTATTCACTTCAGGGCAATTATTGTATCCATCACTTGAAAGTAATCGACAAGCGTCGAACGTATCGGTGAAAATTGACAGGTTGATAGAACGAAACCTATTTTTATTCAGAGTTGTCACATTGAAGTATCTCGAGAGTCTCTGTCAAACAAAATTGTGCTCTTGACGACCATTACATTGTTTTGATGTCTCGTATACCTGGAAAGGAATATCACACCTTTGTAGAAACCATGTCTATATATAAGAGCCGTCCAAAGAACTCAAATAAGTCAGGAACTGTATTTCTTTCTCTTTTTTTTTTTTTTTTGCGCAAACTTGTGAGCATTTTATGCCGATATAAGTGCACGACGCACGACGTTAAATGAAGAACAGCTATCATCTTCGAATCAACTTTGCTTTCGGTATCCCAAAAAGGAGAACGTCATGTTTCCTAACACTCATGACAGACGAGGTAGACAGGTAATAAAGTTGAACTCACGTTCATATTGCTGCATTTGTCTTTTTAAATATTAAGACTTGGTTAGAAGTCACTGAGGTAATTGGGTAATAGATGAAAGGAAGCTGAAGGTATACTATCACCCTTCGCTGCAAAATGTCTCGGTCATTTTGAACTGGGATTCAAGGCAGGTTTATGGGATACATAAACCCCTGGAGGACTGTCCTATATACTTACCGTTGAATCTCAGATTGACTATTCACTTCTCTGAACATACCTAACAAACATGGTGCGTGGCAAGTTTCTTTACAACAAATCCAGTTTCCGTTATATGCTTTCTTTTATGCATTTTTAGTCAAGATTCAGCACAGAGCCATTAGATAACTTTTCTTTTTAATTTACCTCCAGCTTCGGTATGTTATACCAATCTGACTTCATTATTTTTCATGAGATAACATCGTTAAATCAGCCATGACTTCTGACTGCCTGTTTTTCCGTGTTTTTGTTTATTATTTGTTTACCTTTTTCAAGCGATGGCCTAATGGCGTTACGTTGACGGCAACGCATAACGAGATGTTTACACGCACACGTCACAACGACAAACAAACTTTAGCGGTTTGACACACACACACACGCACACCCACAAAACATTGAGGCCACCATATATACGCATGTCTCTCTTTCTGTCTCCTTGGAACCACATCGACATCCCTATCTTTGTTTGAAGTCGATCTTAACGAGTTCAGGCGTCTTTTCACCCGCGTTATGGCTCATTTGGTGAAGTCGCATATCAGTTGGTACATATCGTTTCTGAAACCCACATGTGGACATGGACGAATTGACACTTTTTAATGGATGTGTTTATCGCATCGCTGTTTGTCTTTTCAAGAAGTAAACAAATTTGTACACAATAATTCCCCAAAACCACTGAACTCCGCGCAGGAGGTGTGTTCGTGACTGCTATTAATGTCGGCAATTTCAAAATAAAATGATACAATGAGCACTAAACATCAAGTTTACAGGGGAGAAGAGTTCGACGTTTCTTACGACTGACTACTAAAGAAGGAAGAAAATACCTTTAAAATAAATAAATAAACACGTACACCTCAGTTTATAGCAACAACTTAAATGTCAATAAGGTAATTTGATTCCTTGTAATCATATGAAACTAATCATTATACAACAATATTACGGTAATACCAAATCATCACCATATAGAATGAAATCGCGAGCCACCGCCGACATTCTGTCCTATATAAAGTGATAAGCAATTCTTAACAGAACGGATTATTCTGTAGCTGGTACATACCGTGGTCTAGAGATGTTCTAGACAACACCGACGAAAACTACGATTCGTTATCACCCTATCATCATTCACTCAAACTGTATAAAGCTTAAAACCACTGTTTACCATTGGGAGCATTGATTAAAAAAAAAAAACGATGTTCGAGTTATCACATTTGATGACTAGTTCAGTTGCATCACAAAACATTCTGCCATATAAAAATTTCGCAATAAAGCCACAAGGAGACATCACTAATTTTTTCAATAAACCATTGACTGTAAACGGTTTTAATAAAACTATTGTTCACATTTTGCATGTTTAACAATACTTCACATTGATTATCTGATTAACATTTATACAGTGAATGGTTTTATCCCTAACTCACATTTTAGAACTGTTTTGATCCAATAAAGCTGGTGTTGTTTTTGTTTGCTTTTTTTGTGTTTTCATGTGCAAATGGTACATAGTGGCTTTAAACGACATCACACAGGATATGAATTTCTGTCAATAACTGCATGTCTAAATTTTTATGTTGAGAGAGATGAAGGCAACCAGGAGTAGCCCTTTTCTGAAGATTTCAACCTCATCTCGTCTTCTGTTAACTCTTGCTCGATTTTCCATAGGCATACTAATGACCGGTCATTGCGACCCTGCCGCCCTATAGACCACAAAACACAGGAAGAATAGACGGCCTCCACGCCTCCACAAAGGGAGCCTAATTTCACCGATCGATGAGTATCGCCAAACCTAAACTTCTACATTTTGCAATCGTCGGGAAACTTCATCGTGGCAATCGACAAATGCACAACCAGATGTGACCGCCATTGGCGTCTACTATGATGAACTATGGCTATATTTTATCCTTCCCTCCTTTTTCCACCCCAGTAATGCAAAGAAAAAAAAAAGTGTCTACACTTTGTTTTGTTTTATTCCCGCAGTTGCCATTCCTCATCGGTTTCAAAGTTGTGGGGGCAAAGCTATTTCTTGCTTCGTCAGTCGAGCGGAAAAGAATCGTCAATTTAGCTCGCCTATTGAAATTGTTAATCGACTCCAAACCGCAACTTATTTCCGTTCTTGTTCTGTGTCCATTGGTTAAATCATGGCGGGCCATTCTTTGCCTCTAAAAGAAAGCATTGTGTACGAACTTCTCGGTGAACGAGTGACTCTTTCTAACCCCACTTTATTATAGGCAATGTGTGGTATAAAAAAATGTATGAAATATTCAAGAAAAACTGTCCAAGAATGCTTCAGACGAGTGGCTCATACACATACTAGTCTAAAAACATTGTTGAGGGTTCTGAAGAAACACTGAAGTTAAGTTTGTTGACGTGTTGAAGAAGTGAAGTATATCAAAAAAGTAATGTTTCTTTCATACCAGGAAACAATATTTCCGGGACACGCCAAATGCTCATTAAACAAACAACAAAATGCATAACCATTTATTCCAATGAATCACCAGGAAAACAACAAAGTGTAGGCCCAGATAACTACAATGTAAATGGCTGAAAATTGTTAGCCTTTGGTTCAATGATAAAAGAGTTCAAAGCCAGCTTTCCAAGGATACATCATTATACTAAACATCGCGGCGTTTTGAGTTCGTGCTTATATTCCATCTACCAATGATATCCGCAGCTGGTCAGTGTACATGTAGTTTGACCCCTGGAATGTCATAGGAATGAAACATACAAGATTGTGTTCACAGAGGTTGTGAGTCGGTGACATACAACGCAACAAATTATATCATGAGTATGTCAAATATTAACATAATTATGTAAACGAAAGGGCGACTGCTGGTTCCTCAGGGTGCACACATTACTGCCGCAAACTTCCAATTCTTTGTAAATGTACACGTTGTAACAGCAACGGGACTTCACTTTGGAGTACTTTATTTCCCTATTTACAGTGATGTCACTGTTCTGAGTAGCTTCTAGCAACTGTTTACTATAATGATGTCCACCCCCCCCCCCCATTTTTACCCCAACGGGAGAATATAACATACTGCTGCTCAAACATGGACATTGTAGACGTCAAAGGGTCATTAACTCACACATGAATGACGTCAACACAATCAGAGAATTATTTACCACATCAGTAGGCCTACTGGACATGCGGTATTCTAGGAGCAAAATCAAATTATTAATGCACGTGAAATTCCTGTTTGTAAGAAAATGTGTTAGTGCGCTTCGGGTGTTTCTGTTTGATATTTTTGACTTATAGTAAGAGGTAAGTTTTGCAAATATTGCGAAAGTTTCCAATAAGTGGCTACCATCTGTGAAATAAAAGACCTCGAGACAGGAGACACGTAGTCTTTTTTAAAGGCGTCGCACTGTCAACATTGACAGTCGTTAGCGAAGAGAGCCGAAGCCAAGTGTGTGTCGACTGGAGCTTGTCTCTCGCTGGTGGCCTGACTGTCTCACGTGAAGACCCTCTGCTCACTTCTCAGGCAAGTTAAAGGGCACCTCCGGATGATTTTCAGACTTTTACATTACAACTAATAAATTAGTCAAACTGAGTACACAGTTTCAGAATTTAAAGTGATTGGGATAAGGAATGAGAATGTTTTAAAAATTTATAACAAATTGCAGTGAACAAGGATGATGACATGACAGCCTCACCATAAGAATGCATGAGTTGGGGCTCAAGGTAGCAGAACAAAAGAAGAAGGCATGCATAGATTTTTCACAGGTGAACTTGTTGAGCAAGCGGTATTGTAATGGAATTACACTGCTACATTTTCTGAAATATATGAGGCTCTGATGTCATCTGCACTGTTCAGTGTAATTTGTGTAAGATTTTCAAGTTATTGGTTTCTCTGCTCTAGGACCACAATAAATTCCACGAATCTATACATGGAGCTGTTGAATTATGTACTACATGATGTGAAATTATGAAAATCGTGCGGAATGCCCCTTTAATACTACATTGAATATGCTTACTGCTAAAAAGAACGACAAATTAGAGCGTCATCTGAGGAAATCAATGGTCTCTGTTATCTAGTGATGAATTCTTTCCTATATTGATTAAACGTTACCACAAATATACATGATGTAGTCAATATGATAGCGACAAGAAACTGAAACAGTCTAATTTTGCCCACTTCCATGTTTGGCTGGTAATTAACTTTCGATTTTCTTGTTCATTGTTTAAAACATTGTGTGATTATTTCAATTTTATTTTATTATGGTTGCAATAAAAAAAAAATCTTCAAAAAATGCTACTACAACGATTTGGCCCTCGACAAAGGCTAGCTGACAAGACACAACAGTCGTGGAAGTGCACGCCATGGTCAAACAAGTTAGGGATGAACGGGAGAGAAGTCACGAACTACAAAGGCAATTCTCGGGAATATGGCAATGACAGTTTATTGCCTCAAAACCGGTGACTCAGACCTCTAAAAATGTGCCTATTCCGTCAAAGCATGCGAGTCCATGGCCAAAGATTCTGACGGTCGATCAGGATGTCAGAATGTCTGGATGTCTCTAAGAATATAGTTACTTTTCGCAAAAGCCACGGTGGCAAATATACGGTGATCTATCACTTGGTCTACTCCCACTTCGTCTAATAGCCATTTAGTCTCAACCTACATGGTCTAATCCTGTTCGTCTACAACCAGTTCGTCTAATGACCATTTAGTCCAATTGCCACTTAGCCTCATTACCAGTTGGTGTACTTCCAGATGGACTATGCCCACTTTGTCTTATACCCACAGTTTGCAAGACAAAATGGGAAAAAGTCCAAGGAGACAAAACTGCAATTAGATCATCTGGTCATTAGACGAAAATATGATAAGATAGCCAAACTGTGCATTAGACCAAGTGAGAAGTACACCAAACGGGCATTAGATGAAATTGATAGTGAACCAAGTGAGTTTAGCCGTAGTGGTGTTAGACGAACTGGGAAGTAGATCATCTGATAGTAGACCAAGTGGCAATAAACCGAATATACGAGCTTAAATAGTTTTGCGTCCTGTTTTGTTTTCGATTTGATTCTACATGGATTGAATGACATTGATACAATGAAGAATTAAGCAGATCTCATTATGACATTTCGCAGTCCCTTTCAACGTCATTCATATAAATCATTACATTATGATCATGGACGTGATGATGCTAATGCTATAGGCCTATAGGGGATTTTAATCAACATGCTCTCAAACTGGATGAAAGTTTTCTTTCTTTGTTTAGAAAAATGCAGAAACTACCAAATAAGGAACTTGTAACCCATTTTGTATTAATGAGAAGGTCCACTAGCATGACACAAGCACATGACTATCCTCTCACCTACAAACAACTATTTCAGCCCGTAAACTGAATGCGCATCCGCGCGAACACCAGAGTCGTAATGCATGTATCATGAAAGTCAAACGGTCTGAGTTTCCCCAAGGGTCAAAGTTCGTAAAAACCCTGACGGAACAGGTGTAGCGGTGAGGTCGGCGTTGAGGAGAGACTTTCTGCTCCAAATTAGCCTTTATATCCAGACCCACAATGTTGGATTCCCCCCCCCCCCCCCTTTCTTTCCTTCAAACTAATCTTCATTCCGGTTTTGATTTTAGGATAGATTATCTAGTTTGCTTCGGAACACTATAGACAGATTTAACTTTACGGCAATCTGATGTACGGAAATGATTTCGGTGGTGAGGAAAAAATCTAGGATAATCGATGCTGAATTTACTTCCACAAGTCCCAAGTGAAGATGGGCTTATTTATCCAGTTTCTCCTCTCAGCAGGTTAGCCGTCTCATTCCAGGTAAGAATAAAGTAGGCCTATACATAATCTGTCTGTCTGTCTGTTGGTAGGTCGGTCTGTGACCATAATTTTTGTATACTATTCTTGTATGTACGCAGGTAGGAAAAGAGACGTGTGATGTTAATGCATATTAATAATGCATGTTTATACATGCCTTTTATGATATGCACTGGTTGTCTACAAAATGAGATCGTCATGATTCTATTTTCTATTTTATCTGTTTCAATTACATCCAATCTGTTTCACTGTCCACCCGTCCACTGGTTGTAAGGCGAGAGATTAAAACAAAACAGGAGGAGGTGGAAAGAGATATCTTTCCACCTCCTTGAACAAAAGAAATGACTATATATCTTTCCACCTCCCTGAACAAAAGTTTAATTATGTCATCCATGTAAACCAAGTAGACTTCTCATTTTTGGCGCCAACCTACCGACCACCGAACCGCATTGGCTCTATCTGTGGTTGAAAGGAAAATCTTGCTGGAAAATTATTTTGGCTGTGGGTGTTGTAAACAGTGAGGGGAAAGTATACTGGGAAGGGATCTACGACAGTGAGCTGACGTATATTCCGCATGTTCAGATGGCAGGTATAATAGCGCCTGTCACTGTTAACCAAAAATTTCGTTTGTTTGTTGTTTGTTTGTTTGTTTGTTTGTTTGTTTGTTTGTTTGTTTGTTTGTTTGTTATCGAACGTTTCATCTCTGTCTTGTACATAACAGGGACTTTTCCGGGACGCTCAGCCGGGAGATATTACAAACAAATAATCTTGGAGCATGGACTCAACGGAGCTCCAAGAAGCTACACGTAGCTCCATGCATGAGAGTAAGCTATACTTGTAGCTCCATGCTACAATAAACTGGAATAGCTTGGAAAAAAAAGGGGGGGGGGGAATGCCACTTTGACAAGAAATGATTCGCTTGGGTTGGTGACGGTGATTTTTTTTTTTTTCTACAAATCTTGGTCTACATGAGACTGAAATTTTTCTTCGGTAAATTATGAGGGGGGGGGAGGGATTGAAACTGCAGCGTCGATTAACAAATCTCGCGCATTTTCTTGGTAAAATGTACATTGGATGTGAGAAGAGTTTGAATGAATCCCCTTTGAAAATTCCTGGGACACAAGTATACTCTAAAGCCATAGACCCAAATAACACTTAGGCCTATACTGTAGGCCTACTTGAATTGCTACATGTACTGCACACCTTTATTTCTTTCTAAAATCACCAACACCCGTCTCTTGGGGGAAATTATTAACAGGCTGTCGTGTTTCAAGAAAGACCATGAAATGACTTCAAGCGGACACAAACGGAACACAAGGGCCATGAAAGGATATGGGGGCATTTTTAGTTCGTGCCCCAAATCGACAGGAAGAAAAAAAATAAATCTCTCTGTGCTTTAAACTGTAACATCACTCTGTTTAAATATGCTCTGATAACTCGAGCGATTCCAGCAATCAAAACGGTATAAGCTTCACAAGAATGGATAGGCCTACATTGCATGAAAAAGTGATGAAAGTAAAAGCTCGACGCGTGTTCACCAGATAGGCCTATAGAAGATATAGGTTCCTATCGGTTGCAACATAGTAGGCCCTAAGTGTATATAAGGTACTCATGTCATCGCATCACAAATCTTCGATAAAAGACCAGCATTATGGAAGTTTCTCTCTCTCTTTTTTTTTTTTCCTGGGGGGGGGGTGTTGGGATCAAATTCCTATTTGTCGTATGTTTAATACGTATATGATGATGGGTATTTCTACATTCTAGCCGCCTTGACCACGTGACTGTGGTATGACATACCTAGAATTTATTGTGGGCAAGAAATGACACTAATAACACGAATATCAAACGTTTGGCAAAATGTATAAAACTGTCATTCAAACTTTCGTTGACCCAGACATTCAACATCGTCCATCAATTACAATTTGTATTTTTTTTTTTAAATAGGAACATCCACCATTCAATTCTCGTTAAATGTACTGTATGTTTATATATCTTTTATTACATCGATCTGTTGTAATTGTATCTTAAAAGGAAAGAAATCGAGGAAATTAAATTCTCTCTGAATTGAATTAAATTGAATTGAATTGCAGGGCGAACATGGCCAGAGAAACGGATTCACTTTTGATCATTCTGGTTCACCGGCACGACGTATGCAGTGATAGTCAACCAATTCGATTCAATTTTTGTGTTCTTTTTTTTTTTCTTCTTCTTCTTCTTCGGGCAGCAAGCGATGCCCATGATCCTGGTCCAAGAAACACTACTATTTTTCATGGCAACTCCGAACCTAGAAACAAGCAAACGAACTACAGCTCTAGTTAGCACGTGTTAAAACGGTGGGAATTCACTCCTCCGCGAACGGGAGAGCCCCCGGGAAATGGGGGATAAGTCGTCTACACCATCGTACCGATGCCTCAAACTGCTGTTCCATATTGTTCAAATTGTGGAGAAGGAACACCTCAGAAGGCACAAGACTGTTATTTCAGCCAAAAGTTCACTTTCTCCTAGTCTTTCGGCCTACACTTATACCGTTTACCAACACCTTCCTGTATTTCACATGACACACCTGGATGCGAAGTTGTGCATGAAAACATCGCGAGCGTATAGAAGTCGTCGCGATGTGAATCAAGGGAGGTAAATAAGAACAAACGTCTGGAAGCCAAACTAATACCACTCTCGCCCTTTCTCCAATGCTTGTCTTCGCTTCCACCATATGTCTCGGTCTTTTCATCGTGGAAGGAACTGTGCTTGTGCCTCTCTACTCGCCGGAAATTACAGGGGTCAAAAGAGGGCAAGGCGATTTATCAAGACCTAGATTTTGAAGTCGGAGAAGGAGAGAAGGAGAGGAATGGCAAGGAAGAGAAAGGTTGAGGGAGCGATATATAGTTAAATATTATACAGATAGACAGATAGGTAGATACAAGCAAAGATAGATAGATACTGTAGATAGATAGATAGATAGATAGATAGATAGAGAGAGAGAGAGAGAGAGAGAGAGAGAAGAGAGAGAGAGAGGAGAGATAGAGAGATAGATGGATTTTTTCAGATAGCTGGATGAATGGGAGGCCGAGGTGAAAAGAATGATAAATTCCCATTAATTTTGTTCTTACTATATAAATCATATCGCTGAACTCTCACCAGGTCCACACTTCCACGTATACATCCTTTTTATACAGACATATAAGATCTATACGCAATAGTTCATGAATATCCCATAGACAGTTTACTAAACAAATATACCCATTAATTTCGTGTTTACTAATCATATCGCTAAACTCTGACCAGGTTCACAAATACATCTGCTACTCGTATACAGATATGTGAGATCTATGAAGTAATTCAAGAGTATCCGGTCGACAATTTACTAAACTTGATGGCAGATGAAACAACAAAATATGCGAAAATACCGACACAGACACATAAAAAGAAACAAAAATGGCAAAAAAAAAAATTAAGCGTCACATTGACGAAATGATTGCACAGGAGAAATGATAGATAAAACATAAGGACCCTGCGTATGCATTGAGCGGAACTCACGACGGGGCGACATGTCTGGGTCAATGGGCGAGGGGAAGGGCGAGTGGTCAGTGGCAGAAGCGGGTGGCTTAACTCCGCCGTTGATGGCAGCAAAACAGTACACAACCTGGTCTCGGAACAAAGAAAAACTTTGTAGTCGTCGTTGCTGTTTTGTTGTTATTATGGCTTTCCTGAAATTGTTGTTAAGTTTCGCAAAATGTAATATCTGGACAGATTTTCTAGGAAACTCTTTTGAGAATGATTGACTTGGAGGGCTTTAAGAATTTTGACATCCTGTGAATTTTGCAGAGGGGCACAGAACAGATTTAGACAGAAAACAAGATTTCCCCCCACTTTATTCTGACTAAAACAACCCCAATAATGCAATAGAAATTACCGAGCTTTTTGGTCATTTCATGTACATGATTAACTGAGGTGTATGTGTGACTAATTTAAAGCACTTTTACCGCGATACCGCTTCTATAGAGGTAAGATACATGAAAGTACATCATGTCTATTAAGATCATTTACCCATCCTTTACATTAAAAGTTCAAGCAAAATATTTTAATGATTTGATTTGTTTTCTTTCTTCTTCTTCTTTTTTTTTTCTTTTTTTTTGTCGCAGAGTGCATTATTGCAGTCTTGGTGACTGATGATATGCAGTTATTTTGGACAATGAAATTTGACAGAATTTAGTGAGCGTGCCAATAATTTCCACGTCTTAAACCTAGCCCAAAACACCAGAGTTGAAGAATGAATTCCTTTGTTCAACATTGAACTGTCAAAGTTATCGTTTTAATACAATTACCTGTAAAGCAGATGAAGCAAAGTCCTTTTTAGAATTCTTTCAAGGTTCTGAGCACATATTTACGAGATGTAGATGATAGGGCTAATCGTCATGATATGATTTTCGAGCGGCGAAAGCTTTCCCCTTAACTTTCTCCTTATTTTTTTCCTCTTGTTCTTGCTCTTTTTAAGATTTCATACTTTTTACATTGCCGATTTTCCTTATTGTTTGTTCCTTTAAGAATAGGATTTTTTTTGTGTGTATGTATGTGTGTGTTTGTTGTGTTGCAGAGAGGGAAAAAACAACAAAGAAGACAGGTAGATAAAACGAATACAACAATAACAACGACAACAAAATCACAATGGATCGCATGTTGTGTTACCTTGCGAACCTTGACTAACTGCTTTATTCGCTGCGATATTTTTCTAGTCTGGCTCCCCCACCCCCCCCCCCCTCTCTTATTTTTTTTCCCCCTTCCTTGTATTCTTTAGTTTTGTTTTTCCGGCTTAGTCTCGTATAGGCACCGGAACATACAAAGGGCCTCACACTTCACCTTTTCATAAAAATGTCAGCTCGGGAGCACCTTCTTTGACTTCTTTTCACGTTTGACGGTAATCCCTTCCGTGTTCTGAACCAGAAGTTCAATAGTGCACCGTGTGTTCAAAAAAAAGGGGAAGGGATGATGGAGGGGGGGGGGGGGCGGTGGAGTAGTTTCAGAGTGAGGTAGGGGAATAAAGACAGTGAGAGAAAGAATCGGGGACAGTCTGCGTAGTTTGAAAGGTTGTAGCTTCCATTTGCACACCCTCTTTATGTAGACTCATTTCCTGACTTCCATTTCCTTTTCTTCAAGCGTTTGTGAATCCGTCAGTTTGACAAGCTTTTCTCTTTCTGTTTTCGTGCTTTTCTTTTCTCTGTGTCTCAAACACAAACACGCAGGTTCTAAAATACAATCATTATAATATCCTCCTCATCAAATCCTCTTTCTAAAATCTTGGTTCAATGACATGTAGCGATAATGATTTCATACCTCAGGACGGACTTACTCTACTTGTTGCTGATCGATAACCACCCTCCTCCCTCCCCCCCCCCCCCCAAAAAAAATCCAACAAACAAAAAACATAGCCTTATCTGATTCACTACACTGACTGTGACCGACATCACTGCTTTATAAAAACTCAATTTTCCCCCTTTTGGTTATTCGATTGAAATTACGCTTTCACTTTAATGATTGTTGGACTTTACTCTTTTACCTCAACTTGAACAAGAAGAAGCACTTCACTTTCCAACTTGTCTCTCGTTTACTATGGTTCATTTTGTAAACTATAAGGCGATATTAGCGTTTGTTTTCATTTTTGGTGGGGTGGAGGTGGAGGGGGTCAAATAACAATAAATGAAGGGGCTTCTCAAATATATTTTTCTCAATAACGCTATGATTGCATTTCAACAATTCGGACAGAATTTCCTTCAAATGACAGTATTATGTAAATCAAATGATATGCGGTGTTCTTAAGAGTTAAAAAATAAAAAAGAGAGAGCAAAAAAAAAAATATTGATGCAGGAGTGAAAAGCAAAGACATAGAATGCAAGGGAACTCATACAATCCGAACGAAAATGTATATTTTTAGTTTGTTTGTTTATTACGCAGCAGCAAAAAAAAAAAAAAAAAAAAAAATCGACTAGGACAGAGACCCCTTTAAATTTAGTAGTCTCCATTTGAGGCGTTCCCAATATACAATTGTAGGACCCCTTTATCAAGATTGTCCCGACATGACACACCGTGATGCAGGCACACTATGCTCCACGTGGTGTTATTGGGAGTACGGTCCAAACATGTATAGACAAAACAGCGTTGCTTTGGGGGAAACATAGCTAACCTCGTCATTTACTGTAATAGTCACTAGACTTGAACATGGACTTTCATAAAGTGTGTCACAAATCATTTTGTTCCACGCCGTTCCACGTTTTTACTCCACAATCACAATGTATATGCTGTCTTAATGGGTACTGCAGCATAGTTGTACCATAAGAAGTATAATTATTACAATTTTCCGCTTTTATTCTATCTCTAGCATTTGACCTTTCCGAGAAACTACAGTGAAGTTTGACGCTTTTTCGCGCCTATATATACCGCAGAATGTTATTTGGCATGCTGCACATTCAATTATGTTATATAGCCTTGCAGTGAAGCTAATTTTGTACTTCGATTATAATCGTCTTGCTGGTGATACGAATGTCAATGAATGATTTATACTGACGCAATGAATGAAAGGAAACAGCTAAATTATTCTAGTTAGATATCTCTTCACTCTTGATGAATGTCGAATTACCGGGGATATCAATTCATATATATATATATATATATATAATATTAATATTTGATTTATGTTATGTATAGGTTATAATAGTGCATTATGTAATTGCAAAATTTACAGCAAAATATTGCGTTTTGAAAGCCAAGAAACGAGATTATTATTTGGACGAATTTTAAAAGAGAGAAAGAAAAGAGAGAGAGAGAAAAAAAAAAAGATTGGATTGAAGAGATTCGTTAGTCGAAATTAAAGCAAGTCAAGCGGACAAGCGAAAGAGGGGAAGAAAGCTAGGCCGAAGCCACTAAGCGGATTTTCAGCTTTCGCTTGACTGCGTCAATTTATTTCTCTTCGAGATCTTTTCTCCTCTTTTCTTTTTCCTCTCTCTCTCTCTCTCTCTCTCTTTCTCTTCTTCAAAGCGGGAGGAAAATCATTATGTATGCCCCATTTTTTGTGTTCCCCTCATCTGCTGCCCTCCTAAGCCCCCGTCTCTTGTCTGCCTGTATAGTGGGAAAACAACTCCAGATATGCGAAAACAACGGGACAATACACGACACCGGAACAGGCAAATATCATACAGACCAAACACCGTCCCCGTATGTTTTTCCTACACATGCATTTTGTTTTTCTTACATGTCAGCAGCCTTTTCCACAATAGCAAAGTTAGAATAACACCCCTGGGTTGTGATTTTGAGTTTCCCTTCTTTTTTCTTTCTTTTTTTCACTTATGCCCTTTCTCTTACTTATTCTGATTGAGACAGAAAAGAATGAAAAAAAAATCGTAATGAAGGAGTCGAGGTGACTTGGCATACAAGACGGGAAGCCTGAGTGTGTTGTTTGCTCGTACATGTAATGTCTGCTTGTGAAGATTTTTGTTTTGCTTTTGCATTTTCTTTGTCCCCACCCCCTCCCCCCCCCCCGCCCCCCTCCCCCCTCCCCCCTCCCCAAGTGAGTAGGCTTTATTGGTCTCCCGTTTTGAGCGAGATATTCCAGAAAGCGAGTCGGCAGGTGCCGATGAGACTGCATTTAATGCTGATAGCTACTAATTAATTGGCTGAAAGTCAGTTTTACAGTGTATATGCTTTATGATAGTGATCTACTAATCTACTAGCGTTTAGAAGACATTTCAAAGTGATAAGCACTTTTATAAATATTGTGAATTACTATCTGAATATCACAACGTAATTCTTAAATGGGATGGCCATGCTCTGTGACACGATTTGTCCAAATTAACGGTTGTCACTTTAAAAAACGAAACTTTATACCGGTAAGAATAACAAAACAATTAAAGAAAATAAGATGTAAATCAAGTGCATTTTGGCTGTCAGCAATTACAGGGAATTTGAAGTTTCATATCCTCGCTCCTTCACGTGCTCTTTGTTGGGTTTGGTGGATAATGAGATGGCATGTCGCTAAATAGCAAAGATGAAGCAATATTTACACTTTTTATTTCTGCTTTTATACACATAATGCGTACAATACCATTCTTGATACTTAGGGTACTTGTTCAAGCAGGGATCCATTGGGGGATCCAAGGATCGCCCAATAAGTTCATTCCATTAATAACAGTAATGAAATCATTCAATTGTGACCTAGACTAAATGCCGAAGTATTACAGGGTGTGATTACTCTATATTAATGGGTAACGGGTACTCAGTAACAATTTAATACTCAAGAATAAAGTTTCCTTCAAAATTGTTTTACGAAGAGATAAATACATACAAACGAGGGGAACGATTATCTCATTAGAACAAGGTAGCTTATTTCAAATTCAAATCCACGGGGATAATTCCAAACGGGGCTAAACCCGAACGATTTGGTCATGGGGAGTCTAATCAACTGAATTCCACTGGGGCTATGAATAAATTTAATAATCAAAGAATTCTAATGGCTCGCTTTTCTCCCCTCGTTGCGGACGCTGTTTCGTGGCGCTAGGTTAGGGGAGAGGCATTCCTGAACTTGTTTAACCTAATCGACTGAAAATTGGAGACAAATCTGAGAAATGAGAATGAGAAAGGGAGGTGTGTGTGTGTGTGGAGGGGGGGGGGGTTGAAGATCGAGCGGGGTGATACTTATACAAAGGCGTATATTGATATAATTATGAAAACAACTAGCAAATGCAAGTTTTTGCTCAATTACATGTTTGCCTTTGTCATAAGTGCAATTATGTAGGCCTAGTTGCGAAATGAAAATCTACTTTATTTTGAAATAACCATCAGTAAATGATTCAAAATCAAATACAGTGTACACAGTTCAGTGAGAGTTCAAGTACAACAGCAACAGCAAAAGAAATTACGTTCAGTTATGAACTTTATGGAATTTTAAACGTTCGCACGCTTTTTAGAACGGTGAAATTGGTCGTACTCACGTGCGTATAAAACTTGAATGAGTGTATGCAATGGCCTCACAGGTTTGAGTTTTCCATTTACTTGTACACAAATCTTACATTGAATTCTCTTTCTCTCTCTCTCTCTCTCTCTTTGAATTCATAAACGAAAAATCCTGTTCCCACAATATTGTTCTTATGTTGTATATATTTAGCAAAGTCGAGACTGGAAAGGGTAGAGTTGTGTTATTGTTGCATTATTTACAGAAAAAATAACTAAAAACATCTGCACGGAAATGTCCAATAGGACTGTTGTGCGAAGACAACAGTATTTTAGCTTTGTCTAATTGGAATATATTGTGATTGCTATACCGATATACATGTAGCTGAAAACTTTGAAATCGTATATACCCGTTTGCGTTTTTCTTCATTCTGTATTTTTTTAATGCTCTCTTTGACTCCATACTATTTCAAGTCAACTTAAAACGTGGAGAGAAGTCTACCTTCGAAGTATACACAGTTTATTGTAATTGCACAATTCATATATTGTAGGCTGTATTCCAGACAACACTATTTCTCACGTTTATGTGTGACCAATTCAATTCAATTCACTTTAAACTTTATTGATAAAACTTTGAATGGATTTAACGTTTCTATACCAGGACAAGTCACGTTTCTGAACGCCAGTGGAAAGCTTTCAAACATTATGCGAAGTGGAAAGCCTAAACGGAAACTATTTGGCTAAAGTTGACATTTCCAATCTTTGACGAAAATGTTCTGACATCAGACATCACGTTGATAAGAATGTGTTTGAGTAGTGAGCACGCGAGAGGATCGCATTAGAACAACACTAGCAGTGACTAGTGATACTCGAGTAACCGATATTGTCAATCGATACATAAAAGTTGTACTGGACCGATCAGATGCAGGATTCCACGTATAGCTTGATTGGCTATCAGACATTGCTAGCGAATGTTCATAAGAAGGGATGGTTTTTGCTCTGAAATCGTCACGTATAAGACCAAGCCAACAGAATTTCGGACATGAATTACGTGGGAACATCCCGTGCATCAACGTCATATACTGTATAGCATGCCAGTGTTGTGATGGAACAATGAAGTGACACGGGTACACTGAGGCAGAGCTCTACACTTACACAGAAGTAACAGGAAAAGTGCTTTCCGACAGCTTGCTTTACGATCGCCATTAAAATCTTCTGGCGGCGTCCGCCATTGCCAAAGGGTCATACAGTTATCAGTTGCCAAACCAATCTCGATCTACATCTGATATGAAATTCGAGCGCTGAATTTAGAAACAGTTAATTTTTTGATGATAATTATGTTACGGAGAACATGGTTGTAAGATTATAAAGTCTTCCCGGGTACACGTGGAGATCAGCCGACAACGAATCGATTGCTGAAGTCAGAAGTAATGTCATCATTTTTGCATACCTTTACATAACGACACTGTGTTTCACGTCATCAAGCGTTTTTGGGCTGCAAAGTCAACGCTAAACAAGGGAACAGATGATATGATATGATCTAGTGGCATGTATTTTGGCCGGTCGAGGAAGGGAGTGGGGGTGGGGTGAGATTGGGGGTGGGGGGGGGGGGGGAGGGGAGGAGGGAGAGGGGGAGGAAAACGGGGACTGTCCGAACCTGGAAATCGATCATGAAGAAAACACGTGTGGGTGCGTGGCATCTGGGCATCCGTCGTGAAGCGTTGCCTTTGACGCGGCGAGGTCTGCGATATCGTTCCTCATCATTCGTGTTTAGCAGCCATGGCGAGAGAAAGGGAGACGCGAGGCATAAACATCCGGTGGGGTTACCAGTCAGGGGGGAAACACTAACATGACTTCAAGCCAAAGCCAAGCGGGTAGCAGCCCAAACAACACGGCAATTCTTGATCGAAATCACTTGAAGGAAAAGCTGTCTTTCAGCAGAAAGTGCACAGAATCCGGTAAATACTGAAGTAGACAGAATGGAGGTGATTGACTGTCAGTAAGTCAGTCATCTTAAAGAGATGTTTTGAACACCGAGAAGTCGATACCTCATTAATGTCAGCGCTTGTGTTATTTCAATGCAGATCACAACATATTCCCACACGAAAATATCCTCTTCCCCTAAAACAACAGCAACAACAAAGACATTGCAGTCATGGCTCCTAGAAGAGACACAATATTTTGATTATAGCAGACATGTACAGCACACTTTATTCCAAACCGGGACTGAAATATTACTGTCGTCTGTTAAACACATTTTACAATGTATACCAAATTGCTGAGACGAATATTCAGGATTTTAAGATCAATTTAAGGCCAGTTGAGAAGTGAACCCCATATTTATCTTCTTCCCTCTGATATCTAAGCAACTTTCCTAATTTGACGCTGTTTTTTTTTTTCTATTTCCATTTATATGATACGCCTATCAAACCATGAGGCTAGAGTGGGATGATACCTCTGTTATAATAACGTCGGAAAGATAAAACATAAACTATGCCTTGCTCCCGACAATTCCCATCCCTTCTCTTTAAATTCAAGTTCAATCTCAGCCACAAACAGATGTCAAAACATTCCACGCCACCATGTCGAATGTTGATATCACAGCCTAGTCAAAAGAAGCTTTTTTTTTCAACAACCGTTCCAGTGAAAAACACTTCTTTGACTCAACTTTTGAAGAAACAAACAAACGTTTAAATCCTGTTCAGTGTGTCATCAGTTTACACAGGGTTGAGCTTACATTAATAACCAGAAAAAAAATTTATATATATGTATATATCTTAGAATGTAACTGATAATATTTCTAATGTTCACTGGTGGTTCTTGAATCATATCACCTTTATTTTTTTTTCCTATCCTGATCAAAGTTTTTAAGATGGCTGTGAATTTCGCAATCATAAGAATATAATTAATTTACATTTGAATATCGTCAGCACATGGTAAAACTGCATAAGTCCAAATACTATAAAGGGATAGATATCCACAGATATCTTTCCCATATATATACCTGGACAAAACAACTGTTTTTCTCGATGTTGTCGATCTCTTGCTGAAGGGTTGGTGAGGATGCTTGTTACATCACCAGCAGAAATTCGAATACGATTATTGGTCTTTGCCAGTTTGACCAAAGAGTCATCATAATTAAATGTCCTTGGAATGCTGGATCGGAACAACAACAGCAACAACAACAACAACAACAACAACAACAATGCTTGTTGCATAAAAATGAGAACATCTGGCCTTGACCTTTGACCCCATGTCTTGATTAACAGAAAAATAGTTCAGCTACGTTTCTTCATAAATACACATAATTATCACGTTCAAGCAGAATATTCTCAAGTCAGTTGTCAATGGCCGCGGTAATAGAAAATAGTTATGCTGCATGGGTATACACATGGATAGACTTGAAACCCATTTCCCAAAGGTCTTTGTTCCTCAAACAAAGAAAAAAGTGAACGAATGTCAAAGTGTGGTAAAGGAATACCTTTGACTTTTCCATCACTGATTAAACATGTCGATTATATTGTTTGCACTTCAGGAAGGTAAGTTCTTCAGAAGTGCAAAATACTATAGATGGCATTTTATTATGCAGACACAACAAAATGCTAAATTTTTATCATTATCGTCATACTAGATAATCTAAATTATGTTTTTCATATGTCTGTTATCAGTGTCACACGCTTTATTGATGATTATCAAAATTAACAATTTCGATGACAAAGGTAATCAAGGTATACGCTTGTACGAATTTTCATCAAATTAAATATCCAAACGCATACTATACAGGAAATGTATTTCTTTGGCCTCTCGCATCTGAAGTGTGAAATAGTAACATCTTATAAAAGTTTACTCTCGTGGGGGAAGTAAGCATAATGATACACGGTTTCAGGAGGGTGGTATCGGCTCAAATACATGTAAACTATACCGGCGTTATGATATCGTGCGAAGTACGCACAACAGTGAGCAGACCAATTGTGATTGTCTCCTTGTGCTAAAAATAACATTAAAGAGAGCGTGATTAATACAGAAATCCAAATTTCAACGAGCCCCGCCATCTGGCAAAGAAATTCGGTGAAAATATATGAAAATGTGCGTGTCATCAGAACTAAGCTAAACTTTTTGGCCAAGTGTTGATTCGCTCCAGAAATGGACACAATACGTCGTTGTGACGCCATTTTTTCTCTCACTCAGTAAAATGAATACGAAAAGGGCAGACAGTTTGTCGCTTCTAGTTAAAATCAGAACGCATTGAACAGATGCGTTCGAGACACAGTTTTTGATCATGTAGTCTCCGTTCAAGACACGATGGTTAACATTTTAATCAATTCTGAAATGAACAAATGGGTATACTCACAGGAAGCAACTTCGTTTGGTGATCGAAATTCACTATGACACTGAGTTCATGATGGCCTGTCACAGAAACAGAGCTTGTGAACATTATTATGACATTAATTCACAACGCATATTTTTCATGAGAGAAAAAAAGTAACACCTTAAAATATTCATTATAGATAGATGGAGAGGAGCATGATCGTCTGAAAATGCATACTGAACCTCAGATCTACTGACGCCATCTCTGACCAGACAGTATACTCCTGCACTACCGGCCACGGGTCGAAAGATTCTCCTCCAATTGACCATTCACAAAAACAAACTGGCGCGTCTCATTGACCACAACACCATCTATTTCAGTTGACCCGTTAGGCTTCTAGATATGGTTATTTCCAATAACTTTGACGAATATAACATCATCAATATATCTTTGCTGAAAGGCCATTACCATGCTGAAATACACATTCTCACATTGATTTGCATATATGAGAAAACTGAAATCTGAGTCTCCTAATTGATTCTGTAGACGGGGTTTAATTCCCCAGTCTATAAAGAGGGTGTTGGAAAGCATACATCTTGGACAGAATAATGAATTTCGAGAAATGCTGAAATCAGCCGCTTGCCATGCATACACTTGCAAATACGCTATATCGTTGTGATCATCTACGAACATTGTGAATTCAATGATTACCAATATCTGAGTGGTCGTAATTTCCGAGGATTTTTGCAAAATCTCGCTCAAATTAATTTTTATCTGTTCCAAATATTTCTCTACGATCATGTGATGCAAAAGCGAGTTTTGGTTGGCACTCCACGAAAAAAAAAAGAAACAAAAAAGAAGAGTTAGGTAGAGAGAACAGCGCGCACATGGAAGGGGGAAAAGATCGGCAGAGTGGATAATAATGATAATAATAAAGAGGTGAAGGAACGGTAGGGCAACGCACCCCGTGTGGTTAAACGTCTGGAAGGGGAAAGCACGAACAATCAAGACAAATATGGAAGGGGGCAACAGCAGAATCCAACAATTATGATTTGTGGCCGTCCTAAAGGAAGTCATTAAAAAACCGCAAGAATATGGCCCAGAAAGAAAAAAATACACGCGCATAATTATACACTTTAAGATGCAATCTGGTTATACGTCATGTTTTAAAGTTTTGCTCTTTCATTCAGTGAGTGTCACGTGGAGTGAGTGCAATAAGGACGCCTAACTCTCGTTACTTTTCTGCTCTTGCCCTTTTTTCAGCTTACATTGTCATCATTTCGTTCATGGCTACACCTCGTCATCGTAAAGGGAAATCCATATATCTTATTCCATTTTTCATTAAGAGTAGTTCGAAAACAAACTGTCACCCCTCCCCCACTCTTACGATCGTCTGCAAATGGGAGAGTCATTAAATTTAAGTCTAAGTGCATCATCATATCTTTCAGTTCTCTATAATAGTCAATCTGCAGTCCGAAGGGTTTATCGGTTTATATCATTAAGAATATATGCATGTACACAAATGAATACATTCTCGCAACTACTCGGCAATAGATTGTATTCATTTACGATAATTCCAGATCTATAGAAATCTATAGAATATATTCTATCAATGAACTATTATAGAGATAACTTTTCCCGATCGCCAGGTTCAGAATATTGCCAGTTCCAGAGTTATCTTGATAAAATGTCGCGGTTTTATGTTACTATGAGGCCATACCTTGCAGCCCTAACTCTTTTTATCAAGGATATCTGAAATATTCAGAGTTACTCAAATAATTATGATCAAAGTTTAAACTACGTGCTCCTGTTGTTATATACATAATGAAAAAAAAAATCCATCAAATACATCCTGGATAACAGCGATAATGCGGATCACGCATTAAGAACCAATCATGTGCTTTACTTTGTAATAAAGTCGCTGAAAGACAGATAAACAAAAGGTGATTCCGTGGCGGATGTAACAAAGCGAGAACTAAATACAGGGGTGTTGCGTTGCGCTGACCGAGGTGGCAAAAGTGCAGTAACTGTGAGGAAAGCTAATTTGAGAGTTGACGATATATCCTTTGTTATTCAGAACATGCAGTGATTATTACAAACAAACAAACAAACAAACAAAAATCTGATCCCATGGAAATACTTAACTGCATGAAAACTGGCCTCACGAAATCTACATCTCTGATGTCGTAAGCAAATCATCATTGATTGTCAAATCTTTGACTTGGAATACCATGGAATACCAGGGATAAATCTCGCCACATGCACGTAATTCTTGTACACTGTAGCATCAGGGAATAATTTTTGTGAAATGATCACATCGTATATAAAACAGAGCTGGAAAGGAGTGAATGAAAACACAATGTAACTTTAAGCTAAGTATAAGTGCATCAACCTTGGACTATCTGGCGAAGAATCGCCGAACGATGACCACATAACGATCGAAAACGTCGGAATTAATGCCCTGATAATCCGCTACCGGATCGGATCCTCGGTTACACAGATAAGAATCTCAGTTGATTGGTAATTTGGAGAAAGACATTTTAAAAATCCCTATTCGGTTAATTCTACTCTTCGTGTGATTACATCGAAGACATTTAACTCTTCTTCTTTTTTTCATCATGCACTCTTTGATGGGAAATGAATCGTGACCCTATAGGATGGGAGAGGAACTGATCACAAATTGATATAATAGGACCTATATTCAGGCGAAACTTGCCGTCTTTACGCTTTCAACCATATATGGTGTGAAAGTATGCCCATCAAATTAATAACGTTGCGCCGATCAGCGCGTGATGTGGACGCTACGAACATGGTGCCGCTCCGAGGCACAACAAAGTAATCCCTTGTTCAGTTACAAAAACATTTCGGTACAACATAACAGATCCTGACCGAGAAGCAAAGGTGGGGGGGGGGGGGGGCAGAGAAAAAGAAAGAGTTGGAAGTTGAGGAAAAAAGGGATAGGGTGGGTGTAGGAGAGAATCTATTTGACACTCCAGAGAAGTTAAGGGCTTGCTACCATTTAATGGGAAAAGCATCTTCGCAAGAGAGATTGAACTTGGAATACCGTAAGGGGGAAAATGTAATCACAGAGCGAACTGCTTTCGATGTGTATGTTCGCGCACCAGCTCATCCCACTACATTTCAGTATTACATGCAGCGAATCGCAGATCAATAGCACCGTTATAGCCGACCGCAGTTTGTGGAACATGTCGTTACCATGGCGACAAGCGGAGCCTCAGTCACAAAGCACGCATTGACATCCAATCATTCTCTCCTCAGGGAGGTTTTCAGAGAACGTTTCGGACCCGAGCTCAATTCCTTGTCGACTGCCTTGTAGCTTCCTCTCCCTCGTGTCTCTTTTCCTAACGATCTATAGTTTAACTAGTATCAGATATTGTTATGATGATGATGATGATGATGATGATGATGATGATGATATGATGATATGATGACAAGATAAATGAGGAAAAAGGATGACGATGGGGAGAAAACAGGTAAGTAAATTAGAAAAGATAATAAAACGGAAAAGGAGGATGGACGGACGAAAAAAAAGAATATACACAAAGAGGAAAAGGAAGTGCAATGAGAATGTGAAAAGTGAAGAAAGGAGGATGGGGCAGGAGGACAGGGTAGGGAAAGATGCATCCTCAACAAGCAAGGCATGCAGGTAAAACTTCATCACCGCAGCCTCCACATTACACAAACGACCACATTGTACATGACCATTGTGCCATGTGGGCTGGCATG
Source organism: Diadema setosum (assembly GCF_964275005.1). Lineage (NCBI taxonomy): Eukaryota > Metazoa > Echinodermata > Echinoidea > Diadematoida > Diadematidae > Diadema > Diadema setosum. Next base: position 24,150,537 of record NC_092695.1, read on the forward strand.
CGTGAATCTTCACGGGGGTCGGCTAAAAGACACGGAGGAGACAGATCGTTGGAAGGGGGGGGGGGGGAGGGGCTGGTCTAACAGGTAGGCCCATCGTTGATAGGTGCAAAGTGAGTGGGTGTGGCTAGATGATACAGTATAGTTACTCCCCATCATCTCTGCTCGACTCTTCAAGCTCAAAGTCACGGGGATCATTCGTGTCGCCCTCACCTCGCGCTCGACCCTCGCAGGTGGCGATGAATTAATCTCTGTCCAAGCCGCTCTGCAGCATTTATGATAATAATAATAATAATAATAATAATAAATAAAAAAACAATCACCTCAAGTTCACTGCACATGTTAGTGGTCTTAGTTGAGGCTGGCAGTATACACAGAGTAAGATTTGGAATATTAAGGAGAAGACTATCGATAAGTGACTTGTGCTACAACTTATATTCGACACTGGTAGGACTACCCTTTATTGTATAGTAATAGTGAACATGGAAAAGAGCATCATCCTATGATTAAAACCATTATTATTCTTTGACATTTCTATTTGTTCCGTTATCTATATGGTATAGACCATGGCTTGCATGTATTTCATCCAATATGTGACAAATAACTTTCTAATACTAAAGAGCGACTTGCCCCAGACTAATCGGCAGCAGCGGTGTTGTTAGTATGTAGCATGCGTTAGACGTGACAAGAGCGATTAGGAGACTGGGGCTGTGACATCCTCGCCGGTAATGCTGCTGTGGAACGTAGAAATCAGCGGAGGATAGGGGTGTTTTCATGGACCTCTTAGGACCCCGCTGACAGAACAACCCTCCCTAATTTGCGTGCCAAAAAGCGATACATAGACGTTGAAATTGTCGCTGTATTTTTACCAAATTGGTCCTCCTTTTGCCATGCTGTGATCGTGCGATCCTCGAACTCGTTCCAACTTCGTGGAGGGGAGGCTAGATTCCCCAACAAGCTTTTTCCTTTTTTTTTAAACCCTGCTCCAGGGTATCTAAAATGTCTCAAATCTATTCTTCATTTGACTATACCCTACTCCGACTCTCTCGATCTATTCTTATTATTGCCCCTGTTATTCTGAAGTGTATGAGCAAGAAATCTCCATGTAAAATATGCAGAAACTCACATTGTATAGTTATATTATTGATTTTCATTTACTGGTGTAGCAGTGAACAATGTATAATGCCTATATTCGTGTTTTGTTTTTTTTTCACCTCTACCTATATGTTGAAAACATGGAACATATATGTAGATTTATAATATCACACACGTTTGAAAACGCAGCAGCGTGTTCATTGCTAGATTGACAAGATGAGAGAGAAAAATCAGCCAACTGCTACAGTTGGCGCGCTTTATTTACGCGCGTCTGCGCACATTACGTCACTGGATTTTACTACGTTTGATGATAGTGATAATAATTAAATAATATATAACAGTATATGATACTGATAAAATAAATGGTCGATCACAAGGGTCGATCACGATTGTCTTTTGGTGGCCCGATCGAGCATCTAAGATTTACAATGGATTGTTATGTTTCCTTCTTATTTAGGGCGAATACATTTCGATTTCGGGCCACAAAAAAAAAAAGAATCGGAGTTACAAGTTTTCAGTGGCCCAAACGGGCCAACATAGGGGGAAAAAAAAGGTTAGTCTCAAGCCCTGCTATGTGTAGGCCTACATAAGAGACAGCATACAGAGGATAGAGAGATATTGGACAGTCATTAAAGTGCACACCACAAAATGCACTTTGCATTAAGAATTCTAGGATTGGCACATACACATACATTTTGCATGCGCTATTCTGTTCCATTGTGGATTTTTTTTTTTCTTTTTCGTTCTAATGCCGAGGACAGGGCAATGCCAACCTGGCACTTGGCACAATAACGATAAACTTTTGTCGAGGAGTAAACGTGTAGATTTCGATGTTGCATGAAAAGGACACTGGTATAGGGACACCCATAATGAACGCGGGGCGACACGCCGGTGTGAAATCTCAATGCGCGCGCCGGGAGGGCGTTGAGTGGGTAAATCTAATTCGCCAACTTGACCGGGCATGGACTTTGCCTACCTCCAAGTAATTCTCTCCACATTTTCCTCGTACTTTCTCCTCATTTCCCCGCCTTGCCCCACCCCAACCATCCTTTTTTTTTAACGTATTTAGCCATGTGTACCCTTCCCCCTCTCCCCCTCTCCCCCTCTCTTACATGAAAACGTTAATCTTTCTTTTTTTTTTTTACGTATTTAGCCACTTGTATACACGTTCTCCCCCTCTCTATTATGAAAACGTTAATCTTTTTTTTCTACGCATTTAGTCACTAGTCTTGTACCCTTTCCTCCCCCTTCTTTTTGTTTTTGTTAGGCTACATGAAAACGTATTTTTTTTAACGCATAAACCACTTGTCTCCTCCCCCCTCTCTCTCTCATGAAAACTTTAATGTTATTGTAATAACAAGTGCTGCCTGTCGTAGATTTTATCTTGCAATGTGTGGACAAACGTTGATCATCAACTTCATTAGGTACTAGGCCTATAATTATATACCAAACATTCAGACAGGCCGACAATGCTCTAGAAAGAATGTTCGCGACGAAACAGCACAGTGAAAAGACCAGCTTTGACAAAGCACGCTTTAAGAAGAGGATCATGTTTAGGATGGTATCATACAGCAATGATTCCACTTTGACACTCAAAAGGTATACCATGCATCCAGAATATGTATTTTCCCATATACGAATTCTACGATATCAGGGATTATCGCGTCTGCGTGCAGTATAGGCACTGAGCCGACGTCATTTGCAATGGCAGGACACGTTACCAAAGATCCAAAACATCATAGTCCGACCATTCTCTGAAATACATTTATCATCATCTATACAACGTTTTACTGACAGACGGAACAGGATGATATTACAGCTTACATGTAATTGTCACGCCTACACACTGGCCTGAAACATGAACTGTAAAAAAAAAACATAATAATACTAATAATAATCATGATAATGATAATAATGATAATGATAATAATAATAATGATAATGATAATCATCATCATCATCATCATCATCATCATCATCATCATCATCATCATCATCATAATCATCATCATCATAATCATAATAATAACAATAATGATAATAATAATATATCTAGCATAATTGTTTGCTTTTGTTCCAATTACCGGGGTTTCGCCTACACTATTGAGTATTACGACATTCTAAAGTGGCTTACAATGCGTTGCACTTAAAGATAAAAAAATAAAAACATGATGTACCAATCATGATTATTTGAACATTTCTCAGTTCGAATCGACTTCGAGGAAAGTTTTTTTTTTAAATGATAAATCAATGAAGTCATATCAAAGTTAAATCAATAGATAGACAGGTAAATGAATGATAGATCAACAGTCATGTAGATATAGTAGCTACAGGCGGGAAGGAGGGGGGGGGGAAGGGGATAGGTATGCATGTTTATTTTTCACATGACAATAATGCCCCATGAGCTATTGCATCATTTGACACAGTGACATAATTGAGATGATTCGCAATTCTTGGATCCTCTGCGAACCCAATGACTAAAAAAAAAAAATGAAAACAAAACAAAACAAAATGCACGCACACGCACACGCACACACACACACACACACACATACACATACACATACACAAAAGATGCCCAAACAAGTGTGGAATAAACGACTGAAGTGAAACACAGGCGGGAAATTCCACATCCTGTTTAGTTTCACGCACCAACACTTTTGCAGAGGTCACAATAGAATACAATATCAGTTTGGATGTCGAAAACTTGGTTGCACTGCCACGATGTGACGAAATCGCGATGAGGAAAAAAGAGAGAATGTCGGTCTAATTGTTTATATTCAGGCAGCAATGTGGGGGTATTGAATACTTCGCCCCTTCATCGTGTTATATGCTCAGAGAGTGGTCTCTTCCACCACCCTATAGTATGATAATGCAGTACGTTCACATGTATGGGACAGGAAAGTAAATTAAATTGTATAGCTCGACAACAGCAAGGCACACACGTCGAAATACTTTTTCATTTTGGTGACGCCATAGTGAGCGAAACACAAAGACGCTATTTTTCATAATACACAGTAAGAAAAAAAAAACAACAGCAACAACCGAACTTACTGAAACACATATAAACATTAACACACACACACACACACACACACACACACACACACACACACACACACACACATGAGCAATTGAACTCATTGAAACAGCCATTATCTAATCGTGACCGGACAACACCTTACATATCAACGACGTGACATCAACTTGTGGTTTGAAAGGAGAAATTCATGTCAAAGCAACGACCTTTACTTATTCCTCGAAATTCACTTAAGATATGTGACAATAAATGCAACGTTGAAGGCGAAAAGGCAGGGAGGGGTGCCTATTATTATACTGTTGCTTTCATGATCATTATTGAATACCAGTGTGTATAATCACACACCATGTTCAATTTCAATGTTAGAATGAAGATAGTGATTTGAGGGGTTTGATTCTTTTTGTTTTTTTCTCACAGAAGCTTGCACAAGACTCGTGAAAATCTTTAACCAGTCACGATATGTGGAAATATCCAATTAAAGGCATTATTTACCATTTGCAGATGAAACAGAAACCTAGCCTTAAGAGGGCTTCAAAATAGTTCTAAAATATGAGTTAGGGATAGACACAACCAATGTAAAAGAAAAAATAATAATAATAATCAGTATTACCAATGTTAAGTCTTGTTAAATAAACAGATTAATGTGAACAATAGTTATAATAAAATTGTTTCTAGACTAAACCGTCAACAGTTATGATTTAGTGAGAAAATAAGTGATTTTATTTCCTTATATCAGTGGCTTTATTGAAAATTTGTGATATGGTACAGTACGTGTATAATATTTTGTGATACAACTGACCTACACAAATGATTCAAATGTGATAACTTAAACATTTTTCAAATCACTGCTCCTACTGGTAAACAGTACCTTTAATCGTTACCCAAAGTTGGCCAGGTCCGATTGTGAGGTTTCATAGCAAACATACTGGCGCACACAAAACTGTATATCGACCGTACGTACTTAACTCAACTTTTTTTTTTTAATGGGGGGGGGGGGTAGCGAGTCCTCCACATTTTTGTCACAATCATCAAAATCAAATCGCACCTCTGCCACATTTGGATTTCCAATCGAGAATCCAGCACTGACCTTGTCGTTGAGATGGGGCGATACATCATCCTGCTTCTCGGCCTGGACATGCCGGGCTCGACCGAAACTCCTGTTGTTCGTCGCTCCAGTTCTCGGAGAAGCGGGTAGGTTTCGAACGGGAGACATGGGCATAGTCCAACATCAAAATAATTCAAAACACTTACACGCACAAATCTTCCGAACAAGAGTTTGACGGTATTTCCTTTGTTCGCAGGATTAAAATCTTCTGCAGAGTTCGGCTTTCACTGATGTTAAAAATGTGTTATTCCACGAGAAGAGCAGTGAAGAAAAGGCAAGGCTTCAGGGCCGGAACTTTTCGGCGTTCGTCCTGTGTCAGTCGTTTCGTGAGGCGGTCAACAGTAGCCATGCTTCAAGGTTTGAAAAACTTTGTCTGTATGATAAAATGAAATGACATTCGAAAGCCGTAGATTCTTATCGACAGCATAAAAATAAAATATGTTTACGTGCGAAAAGGGTGTAATCCATGTATTTCAATCAGTGACGAAGGTAGCACGACACAATTATGAATTAATCGCGTGGGTTGTGTGTCGTTCCGGCATCCATCAAGAGAAGTCGCTGTAGTATCGGACAAAATGTTGGCGTGTGTTTACACGAACACTTGATCGCCGAACTAAATTGTTGGTGGAAAAAATCAATAAAAACCGGAAGCAATACTTTGGAAGTGTGTCTTGCTGGTAGGCTCCTCTCCCCCTTGGCAAGCTGATTTTTTGGCAAATGGCAATCACCGATAGGGAACGAAAAAAAGAATCCACGTGTGCACGATTAGTCCGAACGAGAAGAAGGGGAGAAGGAAACAGAAAAATAGCAGCAGAGAAAGAGAAGGATGGGGGGGGGGGGGGGGGGGGCGGTGAAAACTACAGTTCACAAAGTTTATCAATGAGTGGGCTGGCGTGCATGCCGAATGCCCATCATCCCGATCCTCCTTGTTCGAAATGTCGCCCCTGCCGTATGTGGAGGCTCTGCGCCCGTGTTTGGACTACCTCTCGACACCCAAGCGGTCGTGCCGAATAGGAAGCCACTGACTCGACTGAGGGTGTGGACTCCGAGCCCATTACCGTGCGGCGGCTTGCTTTGCTCTCTCAATCATGACATTTCCCCTCCTCTCACATCATATTTCTCCCTCTCTCCCTCCCCTTCTCTCTCTATTCTTTCTTTCTACCCTTCCTCTCTCTGTCTGTCGCACTCCCTCTACGACAAACTACGATGTACAAAATAGTAACGCAGTTCTCGACCATTCTAACACGTCCGTTAATTTCGAGATGCATGTTTGTGTCGATCTCATCAATGTGTTTAACTCACTTAACCTGTTTTAAACTATGTAATCATCGAACTGATTCCATGCCACGTAAACATATCCTTTTCCTCAGGCTGGTAGCGATAAGTTACGAGTTCTCTTGTGGAGTATCGTAAAAATAGAGAGCTATAAGGCATTGCGACATGAAATGACAATACATTATGTGGCATTAAGTCCTGGAAAAAGAAAGAGCTTGACAATTCCGTCACTTCTTTCCCTTGAGGCACTGAAGAGGGTTTATGGAGCAATTTAAGATGTGGACAAGAAATTTGAGGGACAATTTTACTTCTCAACCAACGTAAATCCAATCGGTTGTTTGAGCGAGAGAAAAAAAAAGAGCACAAAGAAACAAAACTGACTCATCAGCTCTTTAATGCCAGAGTCTTATGCCAACCCTCTTAACCGACAAATGTATATAAATAATTCGTAGAATCTTACACATTCACAACGTACGGGGGGTCATTTCTTAACTAAATAAAAAAAAAAAAAAAATGCTAATACCTATGATACACAAGCACGCACAAGCACGCACAACCTGACTAATTTTCATGTTCATCTGTTCCACGTCCTTTACTGCTGCCCGAAGCAGTTGGCTGCTTAACTGACCCAGTAACTTGAAATTCGTGCATACTTTTGTGACACAGGTAATTCCTGACTGGACCGAGGCTTATGGTATACAACAGAGCATGAAGGCTTGGAATGTATTCAGTAGGAACAGGTGAATATGTGTTGAGTGTAAATGCACACACATACCATGGGTACACACCAATCTCATATACACAAACGCAATTAAAAATTTGTCAGAACCTATCATCCCCTCCGTGGAAGATATTTCATTTTCATTAGGAAGCAAGAATACCATTGACGACACACACTGTATAACGTGATCGAAAGTTAATCTTAACTTTTAAGATCGACTAACATCTTTTGTAAAACACCCCTATGTCGTGCAACACCCGGGATGGGCGTGGTCCCCGATATCGATTCGATCGTTGTCGTCCATTTTGCGTGATGCGTGAATTCTCAGTATGTGTTGTTTACGCGTGTTAGTTTGTTTGTGCATAGGTATTTATACATGTGTGTGTGTGTGTGTGTGTGTGCCATGATGTACATCTGCGTGCGGTTGGATGTGGTTATGGATTGTATAATGGGGGGGGGGGGGGGGTTGGAATGACACCATGTTTTTCCACCTCCCTGGCACACTCATGTGTGTCTGTTTACGTGAAGAACGAAGCTGTCGCGACCGGTAGAATCGGAGACAAGAAGTCACATGACGCGGTCTACAGTCGACTGCGGACATCCAGGGTCCTCCCCAAACAGGAAACATTACGTCACAAAGGGGATTATTCCTGACCAGGTACTTGTATTATTGTCAATTGACCATCTCATCCTCTCCACAATAGAGGAATTGTAATTTTCCCTAACCTTGTCCTATTTCAATTGTAAGTCGTCACGTAAAGCTGCAATGGTTGAAAGAGCCCGATTGGGCTGCAGGGTGTTGCTCAATAATTTCGCCCCAGTCAAACGGAGTGCGATCGCACACTCGAGCGCCCGCACGGAAACCGGGTTTTCCGCTGAATGAACTAGTAGCTCGGCAAATAACACGGAGGGGAAGTTTGTTCGGTAAACTTGAACAAAGAATAGCGAACAATAAAACAAAAGCTCGTGTTTTATGTTCCTCTTCCGATCCACCGTACTTCACAAAACCACCTTTGGCACCTGGCCAGCAGTGGTTACTTATTGGAATATTATTCTCTCTAAATCACACGTTCCGACATCGCCCGGGTATTTACCACTGTTTTTTTTTATCCCTCAGATAAAGAAAAAAAAAATGAAGACTAGTGCACAACAAATAAGATAACCTTTTGAGACATTCAAATAACCTTGAATGTAAACTATGTATTCCACCCTTACATTTTCAGGAAATCTCTGGTTTGAGCAGAAAATTGAAATACCAATCCAGTTTTCCATGTTCCCTTGTGTTTTACGCTCTCTAAGTCTCGCTCCGTAAACAAAAAGGAGTTAATATTGTTGGCCTGACTTGAATATGGTATGGTGCCACTACAGGAGGAGATGCCGATTTGAGCGTCATCCACGTAGCTCGTCAGCCAAGTCCTGAAAGTCGGATGAGAGTTTACATTTACAGACGTCGTAGTGACGAAGGAGGAGAAGGAAGAGAATGAGGAGGAGGAGGAGGAGGAGGAAGAAGAGGAGGAGGAGGAGGAGGAAGAAGAAGAGGAGGAGGAGGAGCAGGGAGAGGAGGAGGAGAAGAAGAAGGAGGAGAGGAAGAAAAGATTTTTAAAAAAACACGGAAAATGCTGTAAAGTCCTGTTTCACTGGATGGCGGGATTCAGGAATATACGATATTATGTAAAAACGAAACTGACGCAGCAGAAACCCATACACAACCGCCAATAAACTCAAAGCAGTGAAAGAGAGTGATAAGTAGCTGGAAGAAAGCGAAAGAGGCTTAGCGAGAAATGTTTCAAAATGGGCAGGATTTTTGAGATCTGCAGTCTTCCGCATCGGGAATCAAACGAGCCGAGAACTGCATGAAGTCCCGCTTTACTGAGCGGATCGAGACTTACAACTGAGATCACTTTAAGTGTGGTGAATATCACTTTCTGGAGGAATTAAGCGAGGATTATCCAGGGAAGACACCAAGTTAGTAAAGCCCTCTTCCAAAAGGGCATATGTGCACAATTACAATTGTCATATCTAAAAGGAGGGAAGACATAGCGATGGCAATTTGCGAGATTACGACCACGCAGTGAATTCATCTAGTCGACAATAATTGACGATCGCTTCAAAAAAATATACATTAGTGAAAGCTAATAATCTACGTAGGCCTATTAGGAAGATTTAAAAAAGGATATAGGGAGAATGGGATGTTCGAAAATTGTTCGGCTTCTCATCATATCTAAAGAAGGTGATATCCAGCAAATGTAGTATTCAATTTGGCCGTTTTACTGTCCATTGAGTCTATTAGTTGTGAGAGCGAGGGCGACTTTCGGTGTCCTTTGTATTCAGGGTTGATCACTTATTATTTACATACTGCGCATTTAATACCATCACGTTTCGCATCCTCGGCACCACACACTATCATACTCGTCTTGCGCAGAATCTGTGGAAGACAGGCCTCTCGGATTCGAATGAAAAATACAGTTAAAGGACGCCGCCAAAGTTATCAGCTGGTATTAGCCATAACAACCAACAATAGGCGGGTCCATTTGATCAATTTGGCTGAAAGTGATCTCGGTCGGCCACTGATTGCCAAACTTTACAAAGTCACGATTATACATTAACTTAATTTACTGAAATTGCGGCGTTCTTGGAAGATATGAACATAGTTCATAAACATATCAAGTACATAGCCATTACACATATTTGATGCACTATTATGTCTTAGCTTTTTGTTTGTGTTCTTTATACTACATCAACAGCAATGGTTCCACATTTATACTTGACCCAATAAACGGCATACATGAATCCTAGTTGGCAACACTGTGCAGTGCGGTGAATGGGTAACGTTGACCAAACGAAATTATATTGGAGGAGATCACAGATATTATGCAACTGTGACATTGTGTTTTAGTTTCCGACAATCGTTAATGATTTTTTTAAAAAGAAATATTGCCATCTCCTCCTAAAATGTAATATCAAGTTTAGTTGAATAAGGGTCATAAAGCTTTGCATTTTCTCTGTATGACACCACTTCGGTTATTTTGGGTCATAATAAGTGTAATAATTATGGAGTGGGCTGCTACACGGCTCAATGAATAAATCGTCCATTCTGTTTCTGTTCTTCCAATTTTCCATTTATTTCTGTTCTTCGATCACTTTGAAGAGAAACGTCAAGCGCAAAGGGTTTTTTTTTTGTTTCTTTGTTTTTGGTTGATGTTGTCGGATTGAATTTTTGTTCTCGTTTTTTGTCTTTTTTTTTTGTGTGTGTTTTGTTTCTTCCTGAAAAGCAAAGTCTAATGATTCTGGTCTACCGCCGTGTGCAGTTTTCTGAAACTGCGCCGCGAAGCGTGACTCGACGCGGCGACAGACGGCCTGCGGATGAGCGAGCTAAGCCTCCTGTACACGCACTGCAGCCATCCAGCAAGCGCAGGCCGTACCAGTCGGCAAGCCGACCAACGAAGGTGCTTTTCCAGTTCAAGAGAACAGCGTCGTCGACGAATAAACAGACGAAATGCAGAAAAGTGGGGCGAAAAATGAGGGGAATCGTCGAAGCGTCATAAAGGGAGCAAACTTAAAAAAAGGACCCTCTCTGTTTCCATCACACAGTCGTTGCTTTCTGTAGTGTAATTGACGAGGCATTCCGATTTAGTGGATGCGGGGTTTACCAAGTTTGACACACGGATCATTACGAAAAGCGCATTGACCTATCGAATTTTCTTTCCTGCATATAGGCTGACCAATGATAGGTTAAAAATTGTCCACGGGGCATATGAGTCATCACCAGTCCTGACGATACATAGGTTCGAGCTGCCTCTCTCAACAAAGAATGATAACTTTAGGAAAGGACTGTATGAGGCCTGACCTCATGGAACTTCCTCCTGACCCCGGAATGTTTTCTCATTGTGAAAACGCATTATAGCACTGGCAACATTTCTCATCAGCTCATAACAATTTAGAGATGTGTCTCGCTCCCTCCTATGTATCTCTTCCCACCTCCCTGCTCCTATTGAATTCACTTTGCCGGAAAACTCCTCTATCTTCGTCCTTCTCCACCCCCTTCCCCCCCCCCCCTCTCTCTCTCTCTCTATCTATCAATCTCTCTTATCAAAACTTTGAAACTGATCTACTGCGACCATTTAGGATTTTAAGAGTTATTTTTTTTACTTCCGACAGGTTTACCCTTCAGCAAGTGACTTAGGATCAGGCCCCTTTGGCCCATCCTCTGATAGAGCACAGAAAGACTATTCATTTGATGGTCTTTCTATGTATTCATACCCTTCTCAGAGCGATCAAGTCGACTTCGAGTTTGACGGTCTTTCTTATGAGTTAATCGTCCTGGAGCAACGGATTTCGATTAGACGGGTTTTTTTTTTTCCATGACATAATGAGGGGATGAGCTTTAGTCTCTAGAAACAACAATTCAGGAAAGAGCAGGCAAACAATCAAACAAACAATACACAAACTTCCTAACATTTCATTCTTGATTCTATAGAAAGAAAACAGATACAATGGACTCTACGCCACTACACCACTACATAATTATGCGCATGGAAAGTGCAACTCCGGTGTATTGCCCAAACACAGAGCTGCTGCACCCCGCCACGCCGACACATTCAAGAAAGGAACATTGAAGCGCCCTCTTGTGTTCAATGGCATAACCTGCAACATGAGAAGAGATATAACTTTTGTCATTTCGCATTGGACCATTCAATTCAAAACATCGCAGATACATTATCTTGATATTAAGGGTTAAGAGCACGATTACGGGCTGAAATCAAACGTCTTTCATAGGCCCTATTTCTTACGAGAACGTTCCATAAAACCTCGCATCACAAGCTGTTGAAAATCCAGAACGGTTTTGTGAGGTGAGAAATACATGTATAACGGAAGTGAATAGATAAATGCTTACCCTACATCCAACAACTGGCCGATACATTAAAAGCCTTGCTATTTTTACTTGTCGTTGACTCCAAACCAAGAAATTTAAATCGTGTTAACTCACAGATATGCCACTCCCTCTCTCCCCCTTCCTCTAACTACAGAGACCAAAAGTACTGGTGACCCTTTGAACGACGAGCTTTTTTTTCGGGGGTTCTTGTTTGCCCGCCTGTACTCCCGGCTGTGACCGCCTGCATGGAGTGGCCCTGCTCGTAGCTTACCGAAAATCCAAAGATTCCGGAAGTATCAAACGGGGGTTTTACGGCCTCGAGAACCGATCGCTTTTTCAGCCGGACTGCAATCCACTCCAAACGGTTTAAAACGCCGGGATCTAGTGTGGACCATGTTCTCTCAAGAAAAACCGCATATTCCCCCGTATTTAAGCCGTGACCTACGGCGAAATTCCAAAATGTACAAGCGAACCACGAGTACCCTTCGTCACTGATCAATGTGCCTCTTTCCTGTTTTTAACCAAAGCTTCGGTAAAATACAAATTAGTGCCTGATCCAATGAAGGTTACGTGTCTGTATGCAGCGTATTATTTCGTATTCTTCATTCCGTGCGTTTGTGCCTTGTTTTCGGAATTTAGTCCAGAGTCGGACAGTCAATGCGAAATACACAAAATAATGATAATTCCATATTACTACTGAAAAAAAGAAAAGACAGTCAGGTCAAGTTGCATGTGCACCTCCCATATAATTTAGTGATATTTGATAGGTAATGTAGGTCTACCCTACAAATCAATCCGAGTCACTTTACCGACTTGCAAGAGGGTAATTGAGGCGCATTTCTGCACTTGTCAAGACTCACGTTCATCCCACACACATGGTAAATTCCTCTGAAATTTACCTGCGCATCTACATGTTGTCGTTGTTGTTCTTTGTTATTTTGTCTCATTTCTGGTCATTTTGAACCGGACACCCCTTATCTTTCACCAATGATGATTTGTTTCCAGCGAGATTGCACGTTGTCTTCCGTTGTATCAGGGAGGTGGAAGAAAGAAGTAATACATGCGTAGATGAATTTACCACAAAACGCAGAGGATTTTGTTTTGAATAACAGCATTCATATGAAATGAGATAGAAATGTACTAGTAGATCATGAACACTTTTTCCATCGGGACGAACCAATGGCATGTTATCATAATTTGATACCTGCAGACAGTTTGATATCTATTTTCCCTACTTTTTCACAATATACATGACCATAGTTCTATAGCATTCCATGTAACACTAAGGAGTATTGTTTAGTTCTTTTTTTTTCTATAACGTCAGTTCACATATACGAGTTCAGATAAGAAATATATCATTCAAGCAGAGGGGGAGACGTGCTGTAACAGACTGTTAAAATTATAGATCAGCAGTTACGAATCTTCAAAGTTCAGAGAGCGTCATTTCATTTTGAATAAATATTTTACAGAGTTCAGATGAGAATTAAGAATTCAGATGAGAGATCTAGTCAATCTTTCCTTGTCTGAAAGGAAACAGGACGTTCTTATTGGTTTGATCCTATATATTAACTCCTACACTGAGAGTATGGGACATGCAACTGGTTTTATTCGGAACGTTTCATTCGATGTACAATTTGTGCAGAGTATACTGCAAGATAAATTTGCTAGCTGGTTACAAAATTCGAGCTGAATCGTTATTCAAATGGCATCTAAATGCAGGCCCGTCACGTTCACCTAGAAAAATCAGAAAGATTTCACAGAGCAACCAGGGAGATAATTTCATGCTACATGCATCTAAATGGGCAAAATATATTTCAGAGTGTTTATAGAATTCAGAATTTTTTATATTCTCTCATCCAGACATTAAAAAAAAAAAAATAAAGCTTTTAGGAGGCCTCCTGCAGAATCAGGGATACCTGTTCATGTTACCTCTGTAAACGGATCAATCAGAGGCTACTCTGCTACTATATACAATCGGATGAGAGAAATTCAGCATTAAAAAAGTTTTATGTCTCTTTCTGTATGAAGCATGGTGGCAAGTACCGCGCTGTAGAAATTATGTTACTTGTCGCGTGACCAAGAGGCTATGATGAATGACTCATAATGGATTTAAATCTTATGAAACCTGAAACTTGGAAACGCTTCCATTTTCTTTTTGTGTATGTTTCATAACAATACTTTGTCATATATACATATCTATTTTTCAATATATATATATATATATATATCTTACTATAGTTCGAATTCTCCACTAAAAAGAAGTCTTACAGTACCAAGGGTCTAATATCTGTTTAGAAGAAAAAAAAAGCAAGAGTAGGATTCGACATACTAGTATATACGGTTTATACTCATATACGCGACGTCGATACGTTGTGAGTCATTCTTAATCTATTTAACCTATTCATAATTCATTTCCCCAAAGGAGAATTCAATGTGGAAAGAATGGTCGTTACAACAAAATTCTTCACCTTTCATGAAAATGCGGGTTCCACGAAAGCTAGACATCATTATCTTACGGGGTCCTAAGAAAATGCACAAAAACAAGCGACGGTGTGAAATTTGACACGCTCTGCAACGACGCTCAATGAAATAAAAAAAGGATACTAGTAAATGGAAATCTCGCATATAAAGTTTTGTCGCTCCTGAATGACGTCAACTTAGTTCCGATTTTGCGCGCACAGCAAGAACCATCACTGTTTGTCTAAATCACCCCCCCCCCCCCCGCGTGTGAAGAAAAAATGGAACACTGATCTGGACCCAATGATTCAAACAGCACTGTAGCAAAAGATACGCAACTATTGGCCCAATTACACACACCGAAAAACACGATTCGAATCGTGATTCAAATCTCCATTACTGTTACATCACTTTCAAAATTCCTGTCTTTATCTTCATTTGATTTTTGATGTAATACCCTGAATATGAGTGACATACAAGAAACAATCCTACCCTGCGTTGTGACAGCGTGTCGTATATGCATGTACTAGTATACGTATACGCGTCGCTGTGATGTAGGCATACTTGGGATGTTCAAGCGTCACAGCACGTTACCGGTCAGTGTCTTCATCTTCGGAAGATGTGGACATCGTCTAGAACGTCGGTTGAACACGGGACAATATCTTTCTTCCTTTCGTTGTCGCTATTTGGATTCTCCTCAAAGGCTGTTTGTTTGGTTGTTTTGTTTTTGTCAATCTGGATATCAAAGAGGAAGGATTATCAAGGCGAAGTGTCCTTAAAAGTGAGAGAGAGGGGGTAAATAGATGTTTAACTAATCGTCATAGTGTGGTTTCAACGGAGAAATCGACGGGACACTAAGATATGTTTACGCATAAGTTTATGCTTCTCGGAGTCGAACACAGGACTATTCATGCAAAAAATAGAAAAAACAGGCCGGTAAGCTCTGGAATAATCGGCGTTTACCATGATGGGCCAGGAAAGAACTCTTGTTTGTGTGTTATTTCTTGCGACTGCCCTTATGATCAATCAACTGGAAACACTTCTCACCTCCTCCAACCCTTTTCCCTCGGGATAGGCGTATATTAATTAATCAATGATGATAAAATTTCTTCGAGGTGACGATTCTCGGAACCCGTGAATGAAGTAGAATATACCCCCTCCCCCCCCCCCAAAAAAAAGGGGGGGGGGAATGAGCGACAGCATGATGACAGCTGATGCATTGAGGGTCCAGCGGGGCGCCGATTCCAGCGAAACCGCATGCAGATTGAGAGGTCGCTCCTCTCAATCTTCCCAGAGGGAACTCGGACGATGATATCACTGGATTTCGTGTAGTCTCACGCAAATCCTTTACCTTATATTTTTCATTTGATATCTTTAAAAGGAAATCGATGAGACATTTAGCTTGAGGAATGGAGTAGGCCTACTACCCAGAAGCACTGCCGCTTATGCTGCCAACAAACCCCGACGGACGCGACCTAAACGTCGAGGGGAGTTTTTTCCACTGTACCGTAACCATTACCATGGCACAGTAAACCTGTGTGATGTATAACATTAATTTTCAAGCCATCACGGTGTCAAAGCATGAGTTACAATCATGGTCAAAGGCGATCTCACTGTAGTACTAGTAATAGTGAACGAAGCGAGCAGAGGGTCGTAACGCGAAATGAAGTCTACACCAGCGAAAGGTAGGGACCAAAGGGCCTGTGAAAAAGGCTACACGGACCCTGGCGCAATACTCAATCTAAACCACCCCTCCCGACTCCTCTTCCTCCTCCTCTCTCTCTCCTCCATTTCAACACTACAACATAGGTGTGCTAACAACACTAACAACAGCCTTCGTCCTGGGCCTTGGCGCGCCGGAAACATTCGTGTAATATTTACACATCGGAGGAGACGCTTGGGAGTAGGCAACGCTATCGCTGCACACACCACGAAGGCCACGAGATTTCATTGACAGCGAGGTAATCCCTGCACTCTTTGAGATGTCGACTTTTCTATCACCCATTGACGTTCGAACTGTCCCTCTGGGCGGGGGGGGGGGGGGGGGACTGAAAGTGGGGGGACATGCCAATATGACGGACCTAGGCTAGGGGTTTGCAAACACTGCAATTTCAGATACATCTGTGCCAGGCATCATTGACCAGCGAACAAACGAAAACAAAGGGTGCTTGATGAGAAAAAGTTCTCAAAAGTTTGTTGTACAGTGCTTTTAGCACTCGACGCGTGGAAGGCGCTTTGTATAAAATCAACTGGATTTCAGCACTGAAAAAGAAAGGCGTCGACAGCAGCATTTCTTTAGGCAAGAGAGTTTGATGCATTTTGTGGTTAATATAGTCAGTGCTGCCGGGTAAAATTTCTTCTAGAAATGAGAAAATCATGTTCTGCTGATGGATGTTTACTATTTGTAGGTTTTTCCCCCTATTTGTTTTGAATCTTTGCACCCTTTTCGGTGTCAGTGAATATCTTTCGGTCTTGATATCACAGCAGCTTTAACATCACTACTGTCACCTCTTACACCCAAGCCTTTACCGAACGACTAACGACTCGTGTTTTCCAAGGAGGGCGCTCTCGCTGACCTACCCTTTGCTTGACGTTATATCGAGAGCAGATGATCTCGCAAGCACGCCGCCTTCCCCGCTCTGGCTAATTCCTGCCAATGGTGTGCAGAACTGCTTCGGGCCACAGCACGGTCACGCTGACATTTCCCGCTGAGCGGCCGAGAGCGTCGCTTCCGCCGATTGTCACTTCTTTTCTCGTCAGTCCAAAAATCGGTCTCAGCCCTCTTTTGAAAAACTTTGGTAAAAACATCTTGTTGTTGTTGTCGATGATGACTATTTTCTTTTTTCTCAAGTTAATTAGTTATCACCTCAACCTCAGCAGTCACCGAAGACTAATTTAGAACACACTTACACAATATACAGAATTGAGTGAGTCCGTTTTAACTTTTTTTCATGACACATGGTTCAAGTATGTGTGGCAATAGAGTCGCAGATCTGTTTTCGTAAACACTGTGGAGTAGTGTATATGACTTTTTAGGTTGATCTTTCCCCTTTGTTATACCATAACCAATACATGTTCCGAGCTTACGAATTTATTGTTCAGTTATGATTTTCTTTCTTTTTTTTTTTTCATAGGACGCAGGGAGAAAAGTTTCTTGATTGCATTTAGCGTCGGATGAAAGGTTTACCAGTAATCAGTATCGCAGACAATCTATCATTCAAGAAATAACCAAAATAACTGGTTTGGCGAAGGAAAGCAGTAAACTTTGTCATAATCATGCAGATAATGAAAACCCAATCGTAATCCCCAGCTGAACTTTATCACGGTCGCTTATTGATAGCTTCCAAAACAGTGTATAGAGGGACGTCTGACAACATACAGAATGACTGATAGCGACTCAGGATTACGTAAAGTGTTCTTCTTTTACTTCTGCCAGGGAGCTCACCCCCGTGCTTCTGCCAACTCGGCACACAAGGTTCTTTTTTTCGTCGTTACATCTCCGTATTCTCATCGATCCTCACACCTTGTAATCGATCTACAAATTGTACAATATTGATTGATTGAATGAATCAAGTGTACAAGGGAATCAACTTAAATCAGAAACATGTTTGTCCCATGACGCTTATTGTTCACTTGGCCTCCCCCCCCCCTTTTTTTTTTCTTCCTACGACCTTGGTCCGAAAGCAGAGGATGGACCATCGGAGAAGAGTGGGACAGTATTTCCTGCTGCGACGGCCTGTCATCGCGCGCAGCGGGAACGTACATCCGGGATATATCTCGTCGACCGGCTAACGTTGATCCATCCCAGTGCCCTGCGGGTCAGGAATGACAGACGGGGAAACTCTATCGGCTGCGAGCCGCCTGCCGTTTTGAAATATGACCAGAAATAAAACGGATTCTCGAACAGGAATGGGTACGAGGTTATATGTATGAGATACGACGACTTGTGTGTAGGAGTCGTATTATCTCAGATGCGTCGAGAGCTTCAACGCCTAGTATTGCAAACGCCGTCTGACAAGAGAGCGTAGACCATGTAAAGTTTAATGTGAAATGTTTCCTCACACTGATCGATAATTTTACGACAAAACCCCTTCATCTTTCGAGATTTTCAGCATTAATAATTCAAATATAATATATTGAAATAACTCGTCAGGTGACCCACTGAGTTATACTACCAAGTGAAATACACGTGAATAATGTCGTTCACAGGGGGCGTACACACGTTTTGAGTTGACACCACTTTCCCTAAAACTGTCCATCAATGACCCAGAGTGCGAAGCCAGTAACAAGCTGTGGCTGTATTCTCCATCTTGCGGCAGAGGCAATGGTATTTTTAGACTAGGAAACGCCCCTTGCATTATGAGTTGTAGGAGTTGAATTAATAATCTTGTTTAAAGGTGGACGCATGTCAACACACCAAGTACTAGTGTCATGTTCTGTTCTTCCCCCCACCCCCCGAACATATATTTCTCCATCGCGCAGACAGCTGGAGCGTATATTACTATACGTATCAGGGCGTCTCATCAGTAAATCTGTCGTCACCTTCAAGTCCTTCATGATTACATGCTGTTTGACAACGACGAGATTGTTTGTCATTACGATAACTTCATAATTTCTTACATTTTTAACCTTTTATGAGAACAAAAAGAGTCTTGGATCTTCAACCTACAATCACGACGTGATTGGAAGTAACAATGACGACTCTCCGATCGAACGCTTTTCATTACAAATGAAATCTTAGTTCTAGAACCAATTACACAAAGTCTTTGGCAAACAAACATATACACACAGAAAGAGGGAGAGACCCATCGTCTCTTTCTTTATCTTTCATTGGTCATTAAATCGTTAAACACCTTTGTTCCTATCATCAGCCATGTATTGATCATTCGTTATAAGTATTGCCGATGATCTCTGTATAGACATCACTATGGTTGCAAAATTGTGTTGTGGACGGGACATCTGGCGAAGTCCAAAATTCCTATATACACTGTATGCATATAACTCTCGATTTACAGCACTGGATCAAAGCTCGAAGTCAGTGTGGTCGCATTTAGATGATAAAATGACATCGATGTTTCCAGCCAGTTCATTTCGCGCCCTCGCTGTTCGCAGCAGAGGAGGAGTCCTGCATCGGGACAGAGAGGTAGCGGGGGACCGCACAGTTCCCGCGAGCTTTCCTGCTGCGACCGCTGGTCTAGCCTTGCTTTCAGACTGCAGCAAATTTCATGGCACCCATCCCCTCTTCATCCCGGTTGCTTCTCGTTTTCCCCCTTCTGCGTCTATGTAACGGATCTGCCCTCTCAATTAGGCGCGAAATCCGGCGTAAGCCCCTGACCCACTTCTGTTGCCCCATAGATCCCTCGTATAGACGATCGCGGCCATGTGACGCTGAATTCGGATAGAACTGATTATCACTTTTTCACCTGTTCAACCTACTTCTAGTCTATAAGGTCCAGACCCATGAACTTTTCTGGTTTGCAAAGTATCCAATCAGTTGATTGGATATCTGCTCTGATGAGAATGTAACGGGATACTGGGTAAACGATCAAATCATCTACAATGGTATTTGAAAGGGGACTCTCGGGTTACTTGGTATCATCATGGGTCTATCAAGCTTCAACATCGAGGTCTCGCCAAGTTTAAGATAACATGACACACGAAGTTCATCGGCCACAAAGTGACGTGCGTTTGAATGTCGACTGAACAGTTTCCCTCCTCGGCGAATCAGAAGGCGCCATCAATCCCGTTCATAAGAAGAATGTTTCTTTCACATTTTCTTTTTTTTAATAATGCTTTTACTTGAGGAGAAAACAGTCCGCTGGAACTCAAAGCTAGACAGCGTGGTGAGAAAGTGCATGGATACCACTTCTTCAACGATCTCCTTTTACGGACATTGTGACGAAACAAGCGTTACAAATCTCTATAGAAGAGTAAACGAGCAAACTTGGGAACGAGCAAACTTGGTTAGTTGGATCAGGGAGGCGGAACCCAAGGAGGTACTAGGCAAGCTAAGGGACTCCCACCGCCCTGGTTGGACAAGTCGAAAAGCGAAAAATGCAAGAAAACAAGAAGTAAAACGAAACGCATGATGAGGAGATACACTCTGTCCTGCAGCACGTACAAGACTATTACATCTATTCCTGACAGTATTGAACACGTATTGTCAAAATAATTTTGTTTTTATCAATGAACAAAGCAAAGCAAGGGTTGGAACTCAAGTGACATTGAACTGCGAGTATCAAGTTGGTCATCTTTTTGCTTCATATTGCTTCATATACGTCCAATTTCCGTCGGTTGATTCTTCTCATTTTTTTTTTTCACGTGCTGATTTAAGTCCTTGGGTACTGTTTGTATGTGGCGTTTTTCAAGACCTTTTAAAGGCTGACGAATGCTTTGAATCTTGACGGAATATGAAAAACTGATACTCGTCTATACTCTGGCCAAAGTGGTGGCTTTCCTGCTCGCTGCTATACTGCGAGCACCAGTGAGAGTTCAAACAGACGTGTGACAGACGGGGAAGGTCTCGAAGGAGACGAGAGGGACAGAAAACGGGAGTCTCCCAATTCCGTCAGAGGACAGGAAATGACATTTCGCGGTTGCGTGAGGTCAGAGTTTAACGGTCGGTCGTCAAACACTCCGTAGTCGTACTTGCAAAAAAAAAAAAAAAAAAATGGAAGTACAAACAAAATTAGCAAACAAATAAACAAAACACATCTATAGCTTAATCTGTCATAACATCCCATCGATCATTAACATTTTATCCATTTTATCCCCACTTTCGACTGCGCGTTCATGATCATGAATGATATTTGTGCGTTCCAACAAACATACACACACACACATCATCATCATCATCATCATCATCATCACCATATACTCATCATCATTTATAATTTGGATGATACATCTGCTCAATTTGTTTGGCTTTGGTTTTGCTTAGTTTTTATTTATTTTTTTTTTTTGTTCGTAGCTTGCGCATGTTGTCCTTGTAGTATACAGAACAGCAGAGCAGTTGGAAGAGAGTCATGTGAGCACATTACCTTCGAGAAAAGCACCCCTCCCCCCCCCCCAAAAAAAAAAAAGTTAGTCAATAGCGACTGATTTCTTATGAAGTGGTATGTAAGTGACTTCACAATCATGTGAATGTGTCAACAAATAAACGTGGAGTCAATTTTTTTTTTCTACGTCGACCGCTCAAGAGAAATACGAAATGACCTCCCTATGGAAAATTGGTCGTTCAAGATAAGTTCAATACGACATAGCCATCGTGACGGATGTTTTCATCGCTTCCTTATTTGTTAATGTACACCACGATGCTACTACAGTGTACTGCTCAGTATATTACTTTATATACCCTTCTATACATTATCTACAAAAGTTATGCTACTGTGTATTATAATTTATGTGTGTGCGTTTGTGTATGTATGTACTGTGGGTACACTACAGTTTAAAACGTCATTTTTGTTCGCTAATCGCCTTCCTCATGCAAACCGCCAACGGTTGCTTTTTAGCCGTAAACAAGTTTCATCGGTATTTGGTGCATCGTCCAACAAAGTTCTAATAAGCCGGTCGTTCTGCCGCCGAACGCCGCTGAGCGGTCGTTGTGCACAATAAATGCAGTAGTGGTTTGCTGATCGGGTTAGGCAGGTGGTCGCTATACACAGGTTCATTGTGCCTGGTCTTCGATGTACATGTTCGATATACATGCTCGGTATTCAAGGGGCTTTAGTTTTTGTTTTGACTATGTTCGTAAAAATATCCTTCTGTTTGTGTAGAATTTCTATTTAGCGATTGAGGAAAAGGGTTCGTTTTTGTACAAAACGTACACTGGTACATACCAGACTGTTGACTGTACATAGAGTAAACATGCAATTAACGATATCATTACTCTTTTTCACTCTGACATCGCCTATAGGCTATATTTCAGATCTCTAAGCGTCTGGTCCGCTCTGATTATCATATCCTTGGCGTTAATTGGTTTGTTTGGACGGAATGCGTGTGAGCTAATTAGCTTACTTCATTACATGCTTCAAATGTAGCAATTTCACTTTTTCTACGCAAACAACACATCACATGAGAAATGTACCGGACGTTCGGAATTATGCTCTATTGTTCACCAATAGTGTTTATATTCATATCAAGTAATCGAATTCAACAAGACGAAATAATGGCAGAGAAATAAACAAATGCCTTACTTCATCCTGAAGGAGGGCGCTCTTGCGTTCCGGGAGGGGTTGGTATGCAAAGAGCTGCGTGGCGAAATGAAGCGACATTGGCGGACTTTCAGGAAGGGCGGAATGCACTCGTCGATTTAGCGGCACCATCATTAGCCTTTCCTCAAGGCTGCTGGATCATTAAAAAGGACGATGATCAAGGCCCGAAGAAGCACACTCTTCTTTTTGAGAAACACTTTCGGAGTCACAGTAGAGTAGACTAGTTGATATCACCCTGTATCATCATTGATATGGTTTTCCTGAAATAAATAAAAACACAGAAAATGACCATTTGCAGATGACCAATAAGTAGGATGCATTCATTTTTCATGACCACAGAGAAACAAATCATTATGTTTGGACATATTTCAAGATTGTGTGTTCTGCACAGAAATTAAAGGGTGTGTACAGTTCTGGTTGAGGTTAGGATTTATCTTTTAGTGTTTTGCGAGATGTTCAGAAACCACTCTATGAGATGTCAAAGAGCATGCAATTTTAAGGGTATCAAAAGTTTATTTGATGAAAATCGGTTTTGAAATGGCTGAGACATCCAAAAACAAGGTGAAACAAGGAAAAGTAGAAATTACGCGGTGCGTAATATATGTCCCCGCCGGAAGTAGCATTTTGTAGCAAATGTACAATACAGGTCAAAAATCAAGGTCAAAGGTCAAATAAGTCAAAGGTCAAAATTCTGTGTAGAAGTTCTGAAGCCCTCACCTGGTGCCACCACATATAGCAAACGGAATTGAAATCAGGTTAGAAATGGCGAAGGAATAGCATTTTGTAGCAAAATGTACAATACAGGTAAAAAAATCAAGGTCAAAGGTCAAAGAAGTCAAAGGTCAAAATTCTGTGTAGAAGTTTTAAAGCCCTCACCTAATGCCATCACATAAAGCGAACGGAATCGAAATCGGGTTAGAAATGGCGAAGGAGTAGCATTTTGTAGCAAAATGTACAATACAGGTCAAAAATCAAGGTCAAAGGTCAAAGAAGTCAAAGGTCAAAATTCTATGTAGAAGTTTTGAAGCCCTCACCTAGTGCCATCACATAAAGCAAACGGAATCGAAATCGGGTTAGAAATGGCGAAGGAGTAGCATTTTGTAGCAAAATGTACAATACAGGTCAAAAATCAAGGTCAAAGGTTAAAGAAGTCAAAGGTCAAAATTCTGTGTAGAAGTTTTGAAGCCCTCACCTAGTGCCATCATATAAAGCAAACGGAATCGAAATCGGGTTAGAAATGGCGAAGGAGTAGCATTTTGTAGCAAAATGTACAATATAGGTCAAAGGTCAAGGTCAAAGGTCACGACTGAAATTCTGTGTAGAAGTTTCAAAGCTCCCATGTAGTGCTATCATGTAAAGCAAACAGAATCAAAATTGGCTCATAAATGACAGAGAAGTAGCAAATTGAAGATTTTGATCACACACGGACGCACACACGGACACACGGACGGACGGACGGACGGACACACGGACACACACACGTACGGAGCCCGTTTCATAGTCCCCTTTTTCGAACTCGTTCGGCGGGGACAACAAAGAGATGCTAATAAAAGGCGTGGCCTGTCGCCTTTTATTATTATCACTTTTTTTGGATATCTCAGCAGTTTGAAAACCAATTTTCATCAAATAAACGTTGAATCCTCCTTAATATATGCTCTTTCATATTTCATTAGAGGTTTCTCATTATCTCAGTAAGGAATGTTATAAACCTGAATCCCCACTTCAACAAGAACTGTTACAGTCCCTTTGACCTACCAAGTGAAGCCAAGCGTACAATAGACAAGTATACCACAAACAGTATAAATCAGTTTTATGCTGTCATGTTCAGTGGAATACAAAGACAAACATAGGATGCTCAACACTCATGCAGACAGACTGTTGGAATGTTGGAAGGTTGGAATCAGCAGCAACTGTGTTCTAGTTCTCCCATGCTTGTGATCTTGTGTTTTCGTCGTTCCCTTGTCATGCATACAATGTATTTTCCTTGAGCTTTCTGCTTTGAAACGTGCGAAAAAAAAAAAAAAAAAAACGTGCGAAAAATGGCAAAGTCACGGCTTGAGCGAGGCAAGTCAGGAGAACGAACCTTGCCGACAGCGGATGGAGGAACAGAACCAGAAAACGAAGACTGAATAACAACAGCAACACCAACAATAACAAAACAAATCACAAGGAATGAATCTCGCCATGACGACACAGCTGTTCCCCGTCGACGCGCGTTGCTTCCGGTAACCAACGCGCCTGCACCTGCGCTCTCGGCTCAACATTACTGAAAGCTGGTCGAAAGGTTCGTCTGCGTCTCAGTCTGTTTACCAATCTTTGTCCATCACTTTCCCTTCACCTTTCTCTCTACCCCTCTGTTTGACAGCCTGTCTATCCTCACAAATTCACCCACTCGCCAACCCCATACCACCAAACTTTACACTGCTCCTTCCTCCTTCTCCCTATCTGCCGTTCTCATGTCAAACTTTCATAGTGTTTCGTTCAAGTTCATTTTTCATCAATCCTAATTTACATCACGCTCTTTTTTTTTTCTCTCTTACATTCTTGACAGTGTTATTGAAGTGGTAAATCAAGGGTTTGTCTGCGACTTTTTCCCAAATTTACCATGCTAAGTCTACAGACACACATAATGGTATACAAGTATGTGTAATATATTATTATGATATTTTGTCTTCATCATTAGCTGAACATTCCGTCACCGTAGTCATTCATATTCCTGAAAGATTTAGAGCTCTGAATCAAGCTCGTTTTCTTCGACACTGACGGGAAAGGAGTGGAGAGCGTCACCTTAATCCCCAAAGACTCTAAACATTTTTCAATTAAGACTATTGGTAGGGCAAAGACAATGCAAACAACGGCTTCTTGCGAGTGTGAGAGTCACCCATTTGTATAAGGCATTTACGATTAGAGACCTAATTCGTATCAATATGTAATACCTACAATACCTGCTCCACCATGTGACAGCAGTGTTTTGATATCTTAGGAAGATGACAACATGCATCATTACTTTGGATGAGTAAACAGCATTTGTATAGGCCAGTGTCATGCATTATGGCAACAAAGATTTGCATATCTTTTAAAATACAATATTCCAAATATGATAAATTTGACTGGAACCGTGCTCTTTGTGAGCTTATGAGTCTCCATTAGCATGGTTGATACGGCAGCATTATCTTAATGGTGCGGCCAATAGAAGTGCTAGTAGCAGGTATAAGATCTGGAGCTTCCCCCTTTCTGGCGCCCCAGCGGTCGTACGCAGTGCATGTATTCCAATCATTAATATGATAACAGTTTATTAGATGAGCGGATATAACATCCCCCCTATGACGTCAATGGCCATGACTCGCCGGTGTAGGGGAGATCACAGACAGTCACTTATCTTTCAACACAGCGGCGAGCCTGTGCCTAGCCTTCGTATTTACTAGTACAGTATACAGGTCGGTTCATGTTGCTTGACAACGTTTGGGAAGTTAAACAAAATAAGACAAATCAAAGTTAAAGAAACCCTTTCATTGTTTATTCTGGATTCCAATGCTTTTAAAAAAAATAACAAAACAAATGAATTTTATAGTTATTGAGAAGCTTAATTGCTACTTCCAATACAATACAAATAATCCTGCAGGTAAAGCAGTCTTATTTAATCAAAATATTATCCTATTTTGCGAATTCATCTCTTTTATGAAATAACGCTAATATATTTCAAGGTGGTGTTTGTTCCACCACTTTGATGTAGTGAAGAATTTATATTTACCCATTGGAGACACGCGTGTATATCTATACGTACAAAAATTTATCTTGTCAGTCAAGTTATATACTAGTACACGCACACTGTGTACTTGCATACTAGACTAAACGTCAATCACAGGTATGGGTGTGAGGTAGTTACTGTCACTCCCACATTCATACATGCGCATACTCTTATCTTTATACACATGTATCTCTATCTCTATCTCAATCTATCTATCTATCTATCTATCTATCTATCTATCTATCTATCTATCAGTCTATCTATCCATCTATCTATCTATCAGTCTATCTACCTATCTATCTATCTATCTATCTACCTATCTATATATCCACATATCTTTATATGATAATTAATGTAAACACACACATCAGTGCATATACTATGTATACACATTTGTGTTTCTGTTACATTCAATAATGTAGCAGTCTTGTCCACATAGACTCACATTGGTCTCCACACACTGAGCGACAGACTCAGCTTGTAAGGCTCAAGGCGAGGGTACATAACACTGCCAGTTGCCTAGCAACAGAAGCTTCCATGAACGTATTAAGTAGCATATCAACTCGAAATTTTAAGTATACGTGGTAGCGTAGTGCTATAAGGGACCATGAAAGCTTATGGGTGAGTGTGAGCGTGAGTGTATGTTTCCTCAATTGTCTGCTGGTTTCTTTCTAACTTTCTTTGATTTTGCGCTTGTATTTGTCATGTTCTCCCTTAGTCCTCTCCCTGTCTCATCCCAAATCCAACGATTTAAATGGTTTACTTGAACTGTTGAGTGTATTGATCATGATTGTGTACTTGATATATATGTTTTGATACAGATGATAAAGTCAGTCAAATTAAAAACCCCTTCACTCGTGCGATATTATCTGAGGGAACAGATGGGTTTCCCTATTACGCCATGGGTCAGGATCTGCACAGTATGTCGTTTCTCTTATACTTCTTCCTCCTAACTCAATCCTCCTATACCATCCTCAATCTCCCCCCCCCCCGTATCTCTCTCCACCCTTTCTCCCTCCCCCCTTTTTCTGTTCTCTCCGTCCCCTCCGTCCCTTTCCTTTTCTCCCTCTTCTCTCTCTTCCATTCTGTCCGTGTGTCTGTCTCTGTATCTTTACTGGCTGTTCAAAGACGATTGACCTTGCCGTACTCTCCTGTCAGCTGTCGTCATACCGTAAATATTACATGAGTTCCTGGATCGCGGCTTCCGTTGAAACTATGATTAACGAGCCGGATGCGAACCGACTTGCATCTTTGTCCAATGGTCGCTGGCTCGATGCCAGTACGTCGTAACAGCTCTACCCATCACACTGTACGTCGAAGGATTGCCTCTCTAGTTGGTGCAACATCTGAATGATAAATGTTTTCCACACGGCAGTGATAAGAGATCAGCACCTCGAAAAATGAAGGACAATATCCAACCGTATGGATTACCCTCGTTCTCTCACATGGTTGGTTATCAAGTAAAGTGTGCCAGTTTATGGTAAAATCTTCATTATGAAGTAATTTTCTTCGGTGCTTTGTGCACACATTCATATGACAGTGTTAGAAGAGCAATCTGTAAGAAATTTTCAGAAAAAATGAAATCTCGAAATAGACTAAATTATGTTCAGAAGTTTTGAAAATTCAGATGCGCAGTGGGAATCAAGGCTAGCCGTCCATTATCAGCACCCCCCCCCCTCATTTACACAAACACACAGACACACATCCACATACACCCTTATAGTTATCAAGAATCGTTATCGAGGTTTAGCGGAAATTGTTGAACGCGACGCCGCACAGTCCGGCGTCTCGGACTTTTGTGACGTGGGTCTACATCTTCGGTAGACGGAATCACGCCCCTGCTTTTCCTGCTACACTGGACACTGGAGGCCTCTTTGTCCGAAAGCCAGCGCCATAGCATGCATTTTTCATCACCTGCTTAAGTCATTTCGCGGTTCAATTTCCGGTTCATCCATTCATCCCCATACTCCCCCTGCTCCCTCTCCCCCCCCCCCCCTCCCAAATCCCCGTCCTCTTTTTTTTTTTTTATCGCACCTCCCCAATCAGTCATTTCTCATCAGGCTCTGCTGGAATTCACAGCATGAATAAGCGTCATTTCCTCTCATTAAATGATAAGCACCAAGTCATTCACCCATGCAGGTGAAGATTTTTCCCCCTCGCATTTCGTCGGCTGCATGGTTCCAACATTATTCTTCACTGACATCTGCTATTTAGTCAAATGAAATGTCAGATGAGGCAAAAAAAAAAAAATAAATAAATGTCGTCATGTATGCAAATTTACCTCGGAATGTATGCTGATATAGGCTTGAAACTGTTGACCGTGATTGAGTTCAAATTAGGGGATGAGTCAAGACACAGTAACCAACATCAGCCTATTGTCTGCCATTATTGTACAGACTCGATGATGGACATTTGAAGCGTAGCACAACTTCTTTCTTTGATTCTTTTTTTAACCTAACTTTCATTCAATAACAAAGAAGAAGAAAGGAAAGACGAACAAGGAAAGGAAAAAGATGATGATTTTAGCCTTTCTGACATACAAGTCCGAGGATAGTATACGCTATGCCCAGGTTCGAGACAGTTTGAAAATTTATTTTCACGACTACCGTTTCCCTTTAACAATCATTTGGCCTCTATACTCATTTATTAAGTGGCACAGCACGGGGATTGGTTTTATCAATGACCTCTAAATGAATATGATTACGTAGTAATACAAGCATAATGTGCAGAACGGAAGGAGGACTGATGTAGAAACGGACAGAAAAAAGAGAAAGGACTGAGAACGTGAAAAATGATGGCGTAGTGCTTCTGTGTTTGTGCGTATTTTGAAATAGGATTTGCTAAATGTGAGAGTGAGTAGAAGAGAAATGAAATAACTGTGGAAAGGTGTTGGTGGTGGTGCTGCTGATGGTGCTGATGGTGGTACTGGTGGTGATGGCGGTTGTGATGGTGGTGGTGAGATCGGTGATGATGCTGGCAGCGATAATGGTGGTGGTACTATATTATGGTAATAATGATAATGATGAAGGTGATGGTGGTGGTGTGTGGTGATTCGGATGTTAAATGATAGTGGTGTTGGTGACGGTGGTTGTGATGGTTGGATGGTGAAGTCGGTGGTGACGCTTGGTAGCGGTGATGGTCATGATACTGGTGGTAATCACGATGGTGGTGGTGCTAGGGTGGGTAGTGATGCTGGTAGTGAAGATGGTGATGGTGGTGGTGGTAGTGGTGTGTGTGGTGTACGAGTATGTTTGCATGTATTTATGTGTGTACGTATGTTTGTATGTGTGTGTGTGTCCGTGCGCGTGTGTGTGCGTGTGTGTTACGGGAGAGGGGAAAATAAAATGGGGCCACAAATTTGCCCCCTCCCCCCCCCCCCCCGCGATGAATATCTCTTTCTCTGAAAGGTATTATTCGATATGATGACATGATGACCTTTCCCAAAGATTTAGGGATCTACAACTGAACGCGACCCAGCGTGATGGCCTGCAAGGCAAGCACGTGAACGTGTGTAAACCGGAGACGGAAGTGATGAGCGCAAAAAATTGTAGTGCCGTGTCAAATGTTGTAAATAATGTCTGCCTTTATGAATTCAGGCCATAAACCGTCTTTGTTTAAAGTGGAATCTCAGTGGAACTGACTAGAGGCCGACAGCTAAACGCAACGTTCGTTTCATTGAAACTTTTGATTGACCATTGACTAAGGGCCATGGGGCAGTCTAAAAGAAGAAGTAGGGTGTGTGACGCACCCTCTGCACAAGAAAACGACGAAAAAAAAAAAAATTCACCTACGATATTCAAGATCGTAAAGGATAACATTGTAAATTCTTCTTCGGTTTGTTACCTTTGTCTGTGCATTGTGCATGAAAGCCTCGTGTGCGTGTGTGTGTGTGTGTGTCTGCTCCTATCACATTTGATATTATGCTGCCTTTTAAATTCGTTTCCCTCGCTTGAGAAAGGTCACAAACCTGATCATCATTTTGCCGCAGAGGGAGCAATTTTCATTTTTCTGTCGCGATCTCGCTCGTCACGAGTGCGAATTGACGCCAATTGTGATGTATGCACATCATGCATTGTATACTAGTACATTGTATATGGGAAATTGTATACTGTCAAAGGCCACAAGTAGAATTTGGGACATGATCTATGATCATATTCAATTCCTGAGATCGTTAAGGTGCGATGTATGGCTGTGGCTTGAAACGCAGTCTCAAGTGTAAAAAAAAAAAAACAACAACAACAACAACAACAACTTAACAACAACCAAACGAGCGGTGATTCAAAAAGATCAAGATTTTAGCTCTAAGCAACTCATCTTCATTCTAGACCCAAAGTCAGTTTCCTTCTATTTTTATTCTTCACAACAGACGTTACCATATTTTCGAAGTGAAAGAACACGCATAAATGCTGTGTGAAATAAACAAATTTTCAATCAAATTTCGATCAAAACGTGAAGTTTGACATATTTATTTTTCTCTTTCAGATGATATGTACACTATCGTAAGTCTGTACTGTAAGTCATTGGAAGTGAGTTTTTTTCCCCTATGGAAACCAGAGGGCTACATCTTTAAAACCGCGATTTACCGTCCGCTTAGGTGTTTAGACATCCAAACCAACCTTGATCGGGACGGCAGCCGGGTGGTCTCCTTCCCCCAGTCACGTGACTTGCCGAACGTCACGGTCACGTCTGTCCACATAGTCTTGAAAAACAGACCTGTGTGTGTGTGTGTGTGTGTGTGTGTGTGTGTGTGTGTGTGTGTGCATGTTTTGTTTTCTATTTTTCTCTCCCCTCTTGTTTTTTTCTGGGGGATGTGGGGAATAAAGACAAGACAAGGAATAGCGTTTCTGTCGATATAACATGTTGTGCATGTGTTTATGTGTTGGGAAACGATCAGTAACTTTCTTATAGCATTTTTTTTTCTAATTCTATTTCATAACCAACGGGGGAAAATTTTCGCAATTGGCTCTTTTGGGCAGCAAAGTAATTTTCAGACAAGAACATTTGAATTCGGAAAAACATTGACAATCATCTA
Source organism: Diadema setosum (assembly GCF_964275005.1). Classification (NCBI taxonomy): domain Eukaryota; kingdom Metazoa; phylum Echinodermata; class Echinoidea; order Diadematoida; family Diadematidae; genus Diadema; species Diadema setosum. Next base: position 24,182,093 of record NC_092695.1, read on the forward strand.
CAGTTTTGAATTGTGTGGGGTTTTTTGAACTTCTACAAACGACCTCCTCTACAAGACCTCAACCCTCTCCCATACAATAGATATGTATTTTCTGAGACGTAATCGACATTAAGTATTTGTAACACCTTGTAAGTTAATCGAAATACTTTATTGCACGTAATTATGACATCTGAAGTACCTCTGCTTACGTCTGATCCTTCCTTTCCCCTACATAAGGGGACACTGAGTTATGAAGAGTAATATACTCCCGATCAGTAGAATAGGTTTTCCTGAAGAACTACCGCTTGTGGGGCATTGGGACAAACGTAACGAGTCTGTGACTGCCACACTAAGGCAAAGTCGCTCGTCATTTCACGTGCAGATCCCTCATAAACAATCTCGACATTTACCCGCGATGAGAACGGATCACTCCGATACCTCTTTACCGTGACAACGTCGCCACCCTCTTCTACTTTTATCGTTCTCCTGACGTTTCCATGGTAACGGACATCCGATGGTCAACGTGCACGCGCGGCATGAGGGATCTGTCGTTTCTGCGAAAGAGTTTAACGGTTGTCGCCAAAGAATCTCTTTGGTCGTCGCTAACTGTTTTCTGATTGAGAATGACAAGTGGATCACTCCTTCTCCTCAGTTCACCAAGAAACTGATTTTTACAGTTTTGACCTGAAGATGTGTCGGTCTCCATCTATCTAGAGTGATAGATATAATGATTCCATGACATCTTCTCCTGCGACAATTGTTTTCATGAAATATCAAACATTAATTCTACCCGCGAACATAAGACTAACCCTCATCCTAATTCTCACATCAAACTAAATCTAAAATTTATCACATTCCTAACCCTAACCCTAACCCTAAGTCCCTGGAAAAAATAAGACCGGAGCAATGACCGTAGGAGCAAATGTCGTGTCAGTAGATATGATACGTGAGTGGATCTGGTATGAACAGTCTATATGGTATGTACAACATCGTAACTAGCAAATGAGAACAAGGACTGGTATTATCACAGGTACTCGACAGCAGCCATCCTAAACTCCTGCTCTCTGATTCATGCGAGGTTTACTGGCAGTTTGAAAGAGATAGACATGGATCGACATGATCGAGACAGAGGGAGAGACAGGCAGACCAAGGGAAGAGGGGGGAAAGAGAGAGAGAGGTGGGGGTAGGGAGAGGACAGGGATGTGAAACTTTCGAGTTAGGAGGAAGGAGGCACAGATTGGCAATAGTGGCCACATACGACATGCTGATGCATGGTTGCCATGACAATACAACGCAACATCTAAACCCTCATGAGCACCCTGACGAGATAATAAGCGCCCCCCCCCCAAAAAAAAAAGGATATAAACTCAATATAATCACATGGTAACAACGGACGATCTCAGGGTAAGGGGTCGCAGAAGAAGGGCGGGGACATAAATCCGCGCATCGGCGCGGGATGTCACCGCGAAAGGAAGCGACCAATCAAGCACCCACTGGGTGTTGAACCCGGGCCCTTCACCCTCAGCCCCTGGGACCTGCTGTTAGCCAATTATTCCCCACTTCACCACCTGTTATTATTATCTCTTTTTCTTTCCCCCCGACGAGCGAACGAAACATCGTTTCTCATCACATATCATTCATTCTTTCACTACTTCTTTTATCTATTTTCTTTTTCGGGGGGGGGGGGGGGGGGGGACACAATAAGATGATCGTGTGAATTCCGATCATCGGGATCGTCTTGGACGCTGTTTTCTCTGCAGGACCCAAAGAGTACCAGTAAACAACAAGCTCAAAGGGGGGGGGGGGGAGCATGCAGTGAATATGAATACGATGACTATTATTTATGCAATAGCAATCGGGAAGAGGAATGCGCACTTATTTTAAGTAACTTACTTGGACAAATGAATGGATCATGCATCAAACATTCATATTGGTAAACAAAAGAACAAAGCTAATTACAATGACAGTTACAACTAATGTCTGGAACTGACATCGACAGCTAAATGCATTTCATTAGTTTCATTAAATGGGAAAGGAATCTGAACTTTGGTTTATGAGAATGGGAAATTTTCACCTCCTGCATCAAAATGAAGTATTTTCCCTTTTTTGTCATATGTAAACTACTATACAATCATGTTACTCAACTGCAAACTATGTATAATGTCTAATTTCTCAGTTGGATTACATTAGAGAGCATGTTATTACTGAGGTTTTCGTCACATACGGTCCTCGACCAGGGCCAGGAAAAAGCTTACGAAGTTATTCCAATAGCTGGCGCTATAGCGAAAAATATAGGAGCTCGAAACGGCACTGAGATAGGGCGTCTGTGTGGCTGTCTTGTTGAGGGTCGAACTCAGGATACGCATTCTAGAAAGCGAAAATAACTCCACATTTGAAACTAATTGAGCTATCTACAGCACTAATGAGCTCACATCATTGGAAATGAAATCATTATAAACAAAAATCATTATCGGCTTAAAAATGAAGCGCAAAGGCTGCGTTACTAGTTTCCTAAATACTTCCAAACTTTGATCGCCTAATACAGACTGTAGCAATATTCCAAACTAATAATGAAATGGAATTAACACGATGAAACGTACAAGGGGTAATTTCCGGGGATTTCCAAAAGGGCATTATCTATTGGCTCTAACTTGTCAAATTTTGTCAACTATACTTATTTTATTCATGATATAATTATGTTGAATATCGGATATTTGTAGTGGTCGACTTTGTCTATCTTTCTTGCATCGAACTAGAAATCAACTTTATAATCAATTTTAACTCTTCATAAAACAGGGCCCAGGTCAATTATCTATTTAGATAAATGCAGATATATATCGAATATCGTCCTATTTTTTTTTTCAGGGTATAGCCTCTTCAGTATTGCTACTGTTCTTCCAGAGGTCCCTGTCACTATCATTACCCAAGCATTGCAGGTACACACATTTATATACATTTGCGTCGAGAGGGACATCGTGGGTAAAAATGTTTTGTCCAAAGACATTATAAGCAGTCGGCAGGACTCGAATTCGGGATCTCCGTTTCAAAGGTCAAGAGTCCTATGCACTCTACCACAGGGCATGCTAGATCTTAATTTCCCATTGATTCCAGTGCATGCCATAAACTTTCTCAGCTCCATTGATATTATTTTACTCTACCTCAAAAATAGTATACTTGAACTTTCACTTTAACTTTTTTTTTCCCCCTGCCAGAACAGATTGGTCCCAACCTCTAATCGGAGCGCAGGTTGGGTCAACAGATTCGGGGCGAGAGAGTAAGCGAAAACAGCTGAGGCAATTAAGCATCATTTCCTTTCTGGGTCGGAGCTTTCTTGAAGAAAGAAAGAGCGGGGTTCAAAACCGGAACCCACGACGGTTCGGGAGAGAAGCGTGGATTTTACTGTCCGGCCATATGTGCAACTTTTCCCGTGGAGCCACAGCACATCCTTGATGTCGAAAGCAGTTGATAATGGGGGTTAGAGTGAAACTTGACGCACAAATAATAACCAACTAAATCAATCACACATGGGGCAAGAAGACACGTCATTGAACAGACTGTTCTACCTCCGTGGCGTCATTGTCACGTGACAATTATTATTTTAAAGTATCGTTTGTTCACAAACAATTCACCCACAGAGCACAACGATTCTCTAACATCAACACGTCGACGAAGGAAAATTTGCCAATCAGTTTCAACAAAAACAACTCGAGTTCATTGATCATCAGAATGATTCTGCCCATAACTCATCGTGCAGTCATGAGCGTATAAAACACCCATTAAAACACGCACTACTCTTAATTTTGTAAAGTAATCAAAGTAAAAGCAGTTTTACAGCTATCCATTTAATTGAAAGTCATTTTGTAGCTCCGACAGCCATGCAGGTGACAGACGCTTTGTATCATACCGAAGTGTTTTATTTAATTATTTATTTTCTTGTTTACTGAATAAGCTTATCATTTTTACCCTAGACACACCCGATATCTTTGGTGTCTGTATAGAATCCCCACTCTCGGGCGAGACTTTCATTGCAGTTTTAGGTAGCATTTCCTGTATTTTACATAGCAGCAGGCATTCGAATGATGTTTGTTGACAATATTCAGGAATGTTAGAACTGGGATTCACGGTTGCGATAGAGTAGACTGAAGGGGAGGGGGGTGGACATTGTCCATTAGACAAAAGGGCAAAGAAAACAGAAAGTAACAAACATAACCGAACACTATTGTCTGTAGGTATGTAAGACCTATGAGATTGAGATATATTCTGAATCTCAAGATTTTAGGTCAAATTTTAAAGAGCAATTAGCACACAAACATAACGTAAAGGAAAGTTTTGCAAATTGAAAAATACAAAGTGTATCATGAACCATTTACTGGTTTGAACTAAAACAAAATAAATGTTTAAAATCAATTGAGGGACTTTCGAATTCGTTTTAGGTGTAAAGTAAATTATTGGTCACAAAGTTCAAATTTGGATGTAAGCATTCAATTTCGTGTTTGGGCATGAATTTCAAAATTCGTGCATTCAAATTAGTGCAATGGGCTTGGTACGTTCTTAAAAGTACTTTCAATTTCGTCTTTTATAGAGATCAATTAACTGAGTGTTCAATTTCGTAATATTATATTAGCAAGAGTGATCTTTTTTAATTAATCACTGAATTTGACTTTTACTTTTTAATCTTTGATTTTATTTTCATGTGAGCATTTTTTTTCAATCTTTCTCTTGCTAAACATTTTATGCGGACTTCAATATAAATCCTCTTTTCATCATAATCATCACATCGTTTTTGTGATCTTTAATTTACATCTTCATTTTCATCATGGTCAGTGTATTATGTTTATAATCTTAATTCATTTGACATCTTTAATTTCATTATGATCATCACATTGTTTTTGCAATCTTCATTTTACATATTTATTCAGTTTCATCATCATGTGTGATCCACAGACGTTTTTAACATTAGATTTGATATAGAACGAGTAATGTACTGTTTTGATGGACACTTTACAGATGTAATTCGAATGATCCTGTTATGAATTTGTTTGTCTAATGAATTTAAATACTCGGGAATGAGTTTGCGACAGGTGGAGACGAAGTTGAATAATCATTGCCGAAAAGGTATGCCTATTCTCTGAACTAGCATGAGCACGTGTGAAGTCGGTTGCCCCATCAGTTGATTTGAACGACGAAAAACGATTTGAACGACGATATTTCGCTGCATGAGCGTAACGAAAAAAACAAACAAACAAACAAACGATTAGAAATAGCAGTGAAAACTAATGCAACGTACTATGCTCAAAGATTTGTACTCGAAGGAAAATACATGACCGTAAACGTTGGTGGGGTAATTCCACTTCGCTGGAATTCAACGACGAACCCTGCCCTGTCGTTCGACAACGCACAAAACCAACAGTATAGAAGCGCACGCAGTGCGCTGTGTGCGTGCGCTTCTACGCTCTTTGCACACGACGCACTCCGCAAAAAGAGAGTAAAGAGAAGGAAACTCGTGCATGCATCCAAGATCATACACTCACATAATGCGCTTTAATCACGACACCTAGGAGGTCACTATAAACCAGAGGAAAGGAGTGCGCTTCTATACTCTTGTGTCGTAAACATTACATAGGGCGCAGTATCACGTAATCCAGTGGAAGTCCTCGTACTTTTGGCAGGTCATTTATAAAAGAGCTGTGATGATTACGGACATGAGCCTACCCCCCCCCCACCCCCGCCGTCCTCGTGAATTCACTGACACAGGATCGACAAGCAGTGGAAAGCATTTACTGTACTTTCCAATATTAGGCTTCCTCGAGTTCTTACTTGTACAAAAAGTAAATATTGTACGTATCTATATCAAGATATGAGGATTTTGATGTAGCCTAGTGCGCTAATCGCGTGCAATCTCATTATGTGTGCGTATCACATTGTCTGTGTGTTTGTGTGTGCGTGTACGTATGTATACGCAGGTCACACGGTCGGGTTCTTACGAAACCCGCTCGTATTCGGCGGCGGTCCCATGGTGTAATGGTTAGCACTCGAGACTCTGATCTCGCGATCCGAGTTCAAATCTCGGTGGGACCTCACTCTTTTGTTAAATCTACAATTCCTCACATTCATGTAAGAGGGAAGTACGATCACTCATCAACACGCTGTGCTTGGGATTTACTGTCGCTGATGTGTAGGCTTATAAGCCAGTTCACAGTTTCCAACTTATATGAGAGCCACATCCAGACTTTTTTTTTTTTTTTTAATTTGAAGGGCGTTCGAAAATAGCAAAGCAGAAAGTGGTAATTCATATGTAACTTTTGTAAGTACTGCATAAATGACTGGTAATTTGGTCGAAAAGAATTAATTCACTACTACATTCCGAAATACACCTCGTCCATACAGTACATGAATACTACGACACAGTTTTCATGAAGATGTGCAGTTTTTTTGACACCATAGTTACAAGTCAATTTCAAGAATTTTTTTTTAAAGGTTAACAATGAGCTTTGCCTACACGTGCTCAAATTGCAACTATGAACTATGACGTGAATGAAATATGTAAAAATGTATTTTTCTATCTCGTATGTTGCCAGTTTTTCCGGTTGTTAATTCATTTTCATACCCACAGTGAAAAAGTCTTAATGAGTAGGCCCTATGCCGCGGGTTCTATGATACCGCACTAACACACTCTGTGTTTGAACTCTTGGAATTCGCGCTTGAAACACAATGATCACACGTCACATAACAGCAGATAACAGCGTGGTTATTTCAGAAAAGGCTAATTGATAAAATGCTTGTCAAGGCTTAATAGTTATGTACTGATTCTTGAAAATTACACAAACCTGGCACCCTTGGCTGAATCATTATTGGACTACGTCCTTGGTGATTCATTCGGGTGTATAGATCATCATCCTTGTGACATAAACATAAATTCTTAGGTCGGGACATAAAACATTGGCATTTTCCAACTGGAACTGGAATATGCGTCCCTGCGATTTATGTCACGAATGAAGTTGGACATGGTTTTTGTTTTGTTTTTAAGCTGATCAATCATGCCCTCAAGGGCACTGTGCTGCAGGTCTGAAATGAACATTATTTCATATGATCGACGTTGTGTAACCATATATATATATATATATATATATATATATATATATAGTCAAATCTACATTAAGATTCATAAAGTGTCTCATAGCAGCTGCATGCATGAGAACAGATCGTATAAAACACACACTCACATACTGAGAGTCTATAATGAAGAATATCATCGCAAAATGAGCTAAGCATCACTTTTAAACATTTTAAAGTAAGTCCACCATCAGATAAAGTATGGTAAAAACCTTTCCAGTGATACCTCACTTGTAACATAAGGCATATTGAATATCCCATATTTTCTTATTATTTCTTTGTCTTTTAGCAGATTTAATCACAAATACATAACTCGTTTTTGCGATAAAACCTTTCATATGATTATGTACTGTATGTTTATGTAATGCGCGCGCGTGTGTATTTGTTGTAAACATTAAACAAGTTTTAAGTGTTTTTTTTTTTCTCTCTCTCTCCCTCTATGTCGGCCAGAAAAGGAAGTGTAGTAGCGATAAAAAGGAAACACTGCCTTGAACCATAACTTATCAAACTCTGGGAATTTTGTCGCTTGCAGTTTGGTAAAATGTAGGTGCACTACGGTTGTGAAACCTTGTGACGAACCAATTAATACACAAACGATTCTTCTCCATTATCCGTCATTAACAAGGCCATGAGTCAGACAGGGCTATACGTTGTACAATCAAAAACGCGCTCCAACGCACAGGAGGATTTCTAGTGTTTGCGGTTTGCTCCGACTTGTGACCGGTTTTACACAACGGACACGCTTTTGCAACGGATGAAAAGTACACACAAAATGATTATGTCATTTGTGACTTTGTCATAGCCTGTAAAAGGAAACAATAACACAAGCTGTCGCCGTGGTAAACATCTTTATTCATCCATCTACAGCCTATCCCATCGGTCTGAACTGAAGTGACATAATGATTGTGTGTGTGTGTGTGAGCGTGAGTGTGTGCGTGTGAGTGTGTGTGTGTGTGTATCTCATGGCAGTTGCATATATGAGGATAGATTGTATAAAACACACACGCTATATATATATATATACAATTGTATATATATATATATATATATATATATATATATATATAAATGATCGCAAAATGGGCTAGTCACCATCAACAGATCAAAAGGGCAAAATGAAACATTTCCAGTGTGCATCACCTTGTTTGCCAAACAAGCGATATTGATGAGTTTGATCAAGTTGATCAAGGTGGATTTCTGTATTGTAAGACGTAAAATCTTCAATTTCAGCACAAATGAAAATATAGCTGATTAGTTTTGTTTATATTCGTTTCATTGTGAAAATGATACTGATATCGAACGAAATTCAAATAAAGAACATCATGAAATAAAAAGGGTGTGTGTGTGTGTGTGTGTGTGTGTGTGTGTCTGTTCAGTTAATAGATATGTGTGAAAATGATGACATTTACGTCATGTAGCCTACTTCGCAATTATGACTGCGACCAAAACCACTGTTTCGTGATGACATATTATGTGAAGCTTCAAAGATAATTACTAAATTAGAGAAATGAATGGTCATTATACTTGTGTGTTGGGTATAGTGACCAGGGTTGTAGTACATGAATAGCGCTTGGTGCCTAATTTGTTGTATAAAGGCGCTATTTTGTGAACAGTTGTTACTTTACATCTTTACTATATACTACAGTATATCATGAGTCACGTCCTACTTTGACGACGCTTCTTTGCATCTGTTTGAAGATTTTACGCTGATCGATGTCGTAAAATTCGATATCTACTTCACCCAAGCGAAATCTTATTTTCACTTTGTTCCATAGCCACCAAAGATATGGCTTTGTTATAGCGAGGAGGTATCATTATACACTGACTGGATATCCCACAGGTTTATACAGTTTCTTTGAACGATCCCATACATATGCGGTGAACAAAACAACTATCCTTATGACCTTACATACTGTAATAACGTTTGTTGTGGTTGTTGTTGTCCTTGGTGTATAAAAGCAATAGATTCACGACCCGAGAACTACCATGATAAATAAACTCCGCTCCATGTTCTGGTTGTTTTTTAGACAAAATCAAAATGCAAAGACAAAAGAAGAAAGAGTCTTATCCGTGATTTATTGTTGTATTATGCATCTAAATCACAATAATTAACAGTCAGTGAAATAAGGGATTTACAGCTTGCGTTTCAAATCTCTCCTGCGTTGTTGTGATCACACTCAAATAGGGTAGTTTAACGTTTAGAATTATATTATTTGTATAGGGCCTATAGGATTTCTTGGCACTCGTTTTTGAAGCATGGTTTCCGCATAAATCGCTTCGTGGGCATAAAAAAGTGAAATATGTACTACTTTAGGCATTCGATGTGATAAAGAAATCTAACTCGTCATTAGTGATCATGAATTCTGTTATCTAATTTGTCAATCAACCACGGAATTTTCGTGAGTGACTGCATACGCCTTGTGTTTGGCATTATTGTTTTTGTTTTTGTTTTTGTTTGTTTAGCAATTTAAAGAAATATTTGATTAGCTCATATGTACCCCATGATTAGTTTGACTGTTTGGAATTGTTCTTTTTTCTTCACCCTACATCGAGAATGCTGACCTGCCCTTCGCTCTCTCTACTCCCCTCTCTCCCTCCCTCTCTCTCTTTCCCTACTCTCTTCTGTGTGTGCACAATGTATGTGGATGCAAACATGTGTGTGTACGTGCGTGTGTGTGCGTATGTGTATGTGTGTACGTGCGTGTGTGTGCGTATGTGTGCGTATGTGTGTGTGTATGTGTGTGTGCTTGTGTGTATGTATGTGTATGTTATGTGTATGTGTATGTATATACATGTGAAAGCGTATACTTCATGTAACGATTCGATTGAACGAAAACTGTATACTTTCAATGATTAGCTTGTATGGTACATGTATCGTTGTATTGTGTAATATAAAGTCATGTATAATTAATGTATTGTAGTAATGTAACGTAAGTGAGGGGACTGCAATCTGCCAGTTCGCTTTTTAGCAGCCCCTCAATTTTCATTTCCATGAAGTTCTTTTATGAACCAATTATGTATTATTATGTTCCAATATATGTAATCATGTCAAAGTGTATTACACTATTACCTGTGCTTGATTGGAAATGAAAATAAAAAAGCATGCATGTGAACATGCATGTGTGAAATGAATGAAATGAAATGTTTATGTTATTCTCGCGAATATCGAGAGCCGGTGCTACAGAATTCGCGAATTCTAAAACACGCGAAAATAATTCTGATGCCGGCATGAATATGGCGTGTACGTGTACATTCCCGGGGTACATTCCTCCGTCAATTGCTGTACTATTCACGATCGCGAATGCCGGCCGGGAAGTTCCGATTCGCGAAGCGTATGTACAGGAGGTCATTGCCCTCGCTGTCTATGTATTGCGCTGTTGTTGATGTTTGTGAACATCAATGCTGCGCGCATTTGAACTGTTACAATTCACGACTTCTCTAAATTCCGCTGTGAAAATCATCGGCTACCAATAGTTTGATTGCAGGAAGGTATAATTCTCGCTTGAGTTTGCCTGGTATGATAATAGGCCCTAGTCATACCTGCTAGCGTCTAACGTTACCTTTAGACGTCTAGATTCTAGTGCTAATGTCAATGATTAGTGCCGTTGTTACCCGCACCTCGTCGGAGGGCCTGGCTATCGTCACCCTGCGTACGGCTAACGTTAACGTTCACAACCGTACAAGCGCACTGCCACTGAACAAAAATGTACGCTCAGCCTCAGGACTGTGTTCAGCACGCTTGAAACTTTGCAGGTTTACCACAAGGCACAACTAAACAAACTGAGTTGAAAACCGAAAAATTTTTCTTGAAAATCTTCAATTCATAATAAAATTAGGAATAGATCTTATTCTTACGTGTTATTCTAGGGACCTACTCATCATGGTCACCCGTACCCGTTATATTTTACGTGGTTTGTCTATGGGAGCGCGGGGTGAGGTGCGGGTGGGCCACTTCCTTTAGCGCACAACTTTCTCTTCCGCATCGTTCGCGTTTGACGACGATAGCTGCAAATTTCCGGTATCGATCACTGAACGCTGTGGTTCCATTTTCAGCATTTTTCCTGTAGGCCTATGTGAGTGGCGGATTTCATAGAATTTCAGTGACATAATTTGATTTAAACATGTATAAACATTAACTAGGCCTAGATCTATAAAATGACAAGGTGCGGGTCAATCGACTAGGCACTAACGGTTATAGGCCTAGGCAACTTACTCCAGTTTGAGTTAGCGAGGAGTAGGCCTAGGCCCTAGATCTACAGTAAGTATTACACAACGACAATACGACTCTGCTAATGTCTGCAAAGAGTTTCTAATGAACTCTTTGGATCAATGCTCAGAAGCGGATCTAGAGGGGGTGGGGGGGTTGCAACCCCCCCCCCCAAAAAAAAAAAAAATCCGGGGACCATTTTTTTTTATCTTATCTTTTTTTTAAACTTGTAATTTTAATTTTTTTTCTATTTATGGCAATGACCTCTTTACCAAGAATAGTGGTGTTTTAGAGGCAAGAAAACGCTATTTTCACACACAGATTTCAAAAATTCTCCCTACTGTGGGAGGGGGACACCCCCCCCCCTCCCACACCCTCCCCCCCCCCTCGCTCGCTCCCCTCGCTCGGGCTCGGTCGCTACGCTTCCTCGCATACCGCCCCCAACCCCCCCCCCCCCCGTTTATAAAAAGCTAGATCCGCCCCTGATGCTAAACTTTAACTAACACTTAGCCTATCTAGATCTACACGAGTTCAGCTGGACCTGAGTAGGCCCTAGTGATAGTAACAGTTTCTACTAACGTTAGTAGTTAGAGGTAATCTCTATACCTAGGCATAGGGCCTAGTCAAGACCCTAGTAGGATCCTAAATTAGAGTCTATGCTTAGGTGCGGTGCCTAGTGTGGGTCTATAAAAAAGGGAAAAAGATAAACTTCTTCAAGGTCCTACTAGAGTAGAATTACTATTACAGTAGCTTTCTATAGAGTCTATAGGGCCTAGCGTCATTTAGTAACCGCACCGGCGACCCCTAGCCTGGCCCAGCATCCATACATGTTCGTGCTGTCCTCGTAACGTTGGGAGCCCTCCCCCCCCCCTTTATCATACCAAAGATCGTGTACGATCTTTGATCATACAGAGCTCTTAGCTCTCAGCCTAGACCGACCAGACGCTGTCAATACGCTACAGTTACTCTCAGCCTAACGTTAACGTTATATAAGAGCTAGCTAGCGAGTCGGGAAGGCGCGTTGCGCAGCTAGCTA